>NW_027397065.1:43024290-43090620 GCF_003265705.2 Callorhinus ursinus
ACTACATCAAAAACTAATGATGTAATGTATGGTGATTAACATAACATAATAAAAATAAAAGAAAAGAACAATGAAGCCATTTTGGGGAACTCGGGTTGAAATCAGGGACTGATATCAAAGAGGGGGGCTGCTGTAGTCTTGGGGTCTAGTGTGTTCCTGTAGTTTGTTTAGCCTGCTGCTACCCAGTCCTTATTCCCCATTTTCCATCTCCCAGTTCTGGTCCCATGGCACTGGAGGAGTCGGTCCCACTCCCAGCTACAGAGGTATGTCTGGGAGCCAGGGCCAGGGAGCCCTAGGACATAGAAGCTCTTCCCACTGCCTAGGAGAACGCCAGCCTGGAGCTGCTGGGGCTAGGGCCCCACCACACAGACAAGCCTGCCAAAGAAGACAACCCAGGGGAAAGCTTTGCCGAGAGGAGGGCCTTGGGAAGTGATGCCACCACAGAAGTGTGTAGATCTAGCTGGAACTTATTCCAGCCCAACCCCTGGACTTTTCTGTTACGTGAACCAGTGATATTTGTCTTTCAGGCCAGTTTGTCTTGGATTTCTGTCTCTTGCAACCAAAATATTTCTGACCAATATACCCAGTAGTAAGGAAATCTGATTCAAACAGATAAGTAGTTGCAAGTAATAATAGTTTTGAAAGCAGTTCCTCTTGCAATGTCAGGAAACTCTTTCTTAAAAAAAATAGAAGTTTTACTCCAAATCTATACACATTTACACATGAAAGTTTAACCTGACAGCACAACTTAATATATATGATAGATTTAAATTTATTTACTCTTTAATTTTTTAAATTTTATTATGTTAGTCACCATACAATACATCATTAGTTTTTGATGTAGTGTTCCATGATCCATTGTTTTCGTATAACACCCAGTGCTCCATGCAGTACGTGCCCTCCTTAATACCCATCACTGGGCTAGCCCATTCCCCCTCCCCCCTCCCCTCTAAGACCCTGTTTGTTTCTCAGAGTCCATAGTCTCTCATGGTTCATCTCTCCCTCCGATTTCCCCCCCTTCATTTCTCCCTTCCTTCTCCTAATGTCCTCCATGCTATTCGTTATGTTCAAATTTAGTACACAGCACACTTGAAGGGATGTTTGTTTTTTATAGATTTTAAAGTTGTTATACGTATTTAAAAACGATATTCGTAGAATATTTTTTAGGAGTCCTGAGGTGTCCTTTAGGTCTCTACAGTTCCCAGAATATGGCTGAAAAACAACTGACAGAGCAGAAGAGAAAGGGATCTATGAGAATATTCCAGGCCTATTGGCATCTGTCTTTTAGCATCAGAACGAAACTAACAATGCCACTCAGAAAGTTAATTCATTGCCAAGCTCTACTCAGTTGTTCTGATTAAAGCCAGAGCAGTCCATAATCAACCAGTGCACTGGCTGCAGGGTGGTGGTGGGGGGGCTGGGGTTGTGGGGGGTGGTGGCAGGTGCACCACTGACCGCTGCCTCCATCTTTCTCTCATTTCATTAGCTCACATCTTCCATCCTAGGATGACACACTCCTTCTTCCACTAGGGGCTTTGGAGCAGCAAGAGCAAGGGACTAACCAGTATGGCTCTGCCCCTAAACCCTGTGAATCGTGGTGTTCTTTGCCCTCCAATCAACTATGGAGTGAAAAGGACTGAATCTCTAGGGATGGGAATAATCTCATAATCTGAGACTGTTCCAACATGGCCAATAGTAATCGGGGGTCACGAAACTAGAAAAGAAAGCCTGGAGCTGTCCCAAGCTTCTTCTACCTTCTTCTTCTTACATTCCATTGGAGGCAAGTAGTGTGGCCACCTTGCTCTCCCAAGGGAAAGCCAGAACTTTCCCTTCTCTTTCTTCCCGGACCTGATCTTTCCACACCTCTCCTGTGGACACACTCGGGCTCCTCTCTTCTTCCTGCTCAGTGCTCTTCTCTGCCTATAACTATCCTGCTACGCGGTGTTCTCCCAACCCGGATCTGCCTGCCCTCCTGACCCCTCCTTGCTTGCATGTATGCAGTTACTTTATTTCCTACTGACCAGACCGCAAATAAGTGAGGTTGGAAGTGGTTGGAAGTAACCAGGTTACTTGTGCTGGTTAGCATCAGGTTAGCCTCTGTGGTTAGGTTAGATGTGCTGTTAGCATCAGACCAGGGGCTCAAATGCCATCCCACCTACACTCAAGGGTCTAGAATAAGTGGGAAACTCATGAACTGTTTGATTATTAACTGGTCTTATGTCCAATACCCCTGTTCAGACTCTGATAAATTGGGCTGAACACCGAGCTTAGGCTCAACAGCAAAGCTTTCCCAGTACACACACACAATGACCTTACCCGCTGTTACTGGGACCCAATTAGCATCTTCGAGGGTGTGTATCAGATCATCCTTTCCTGGAGAGAGGTGGACAGGGCTAAGACCTCCTTCTTCCCTCCCCACCCCCAACTGCTGTAACACCGGGATGCTAAAAAGGTTTGACTTTATTTTTGCAAAATATAGCTGCCAGAGGTGTTCGTAAGAACAGCCGCAAAACCTCTTTGTTGTACAAGCTTTTCTTTTTCTATTAAAAAAAAAGTATACAGAAGTTTCTTTCTATTAATGCAAGTGTCAAAAAGAATGAGAAATTTTCTCCTTGAGCCAAATATTATTTTGGGGGTTCCTTAAGAATATGAGATGAAATATAAAATCATGGCAATCCGTGCTGTTGACTCAGACCATGAGTTCTTGGAAGGTGCGCACAGTGCTTGCCGCTTTGGATAGTGTCTAATTCAGTCAAGCAAAAGTGGAACTTTTATAAAAGCATTTGCATGCCTGAAATGATGAAGATGGGGGTAGAGGATTCCAATCTTGTTCTGGCGACCTCTGGAAACCTCAAACTCAAAGGCATGAAGGTCTAACCCCCAGGGACACTTTGTGCTATCTCAAGATAAGATTAATTAAAAGAGGCTGGGGGTGTTTGGGGAGATCTTCCTGAACTGTCAGATGGCAAGATTTTAAATCTGCAGTCCGACTCCCTCTCACTACAGGATTCTTTGATCTCTTCTCAGGTCTGTTCATTGCTAAATATTTTTCTTTTTTTTTTTTAAGATTTTATTTATTTATTTATTTTAGAGAGAGATAGAGAGGGTGCGCCAGCAGGGAGAGGAGCAGAGGGGGAAAAGCAGAGGGGGGGAAGAATCCCAAGCAGACTCTGCACACCCAAGCGCAGAGCCCAACATGCTCGCTCATTCCCACAATACCGGGACCATGACCTGAGTTGAAACCAAGAGTCAGATGCTCAACCGACTGAGCCACCCAGGTGCCCCGCTGCTAAATGTTTTAAAATGATCTCTTATGTTGCGGTAAACTCTGCTATAAAGGAATGTAGACCTGTCTTGCCAGAACATACAGACTGTTGCCATTGCCAGACAGGAAAGCAGGATGGGTGGGCCATGAGGTGGGCCCTTGTGGAGTATATCTGTGTCTTCTGTGCACAAGGGAGAAACCAGGCCTGAACAGGATCCTGTAATCAGAGAAGGACTTGAGAGTTTTAGGGGATTTTGGAAAATAAAAATGGTGATAGAATCATTTTCTGAATTTACTCCAATCTCCCCATGCTAACAAACAGAACAAATACATAACAAAATATAAAACAAAATTAGATGGTATTCCCATGAATCCCAAAATATAAGTGGTGGGGACAAAGCAGCAACTCACCCAAGATTCACCTGGTATCAGTGTCTGTGTGTGAAGAAGGAAGGCAGCCACGGGGTAGCCAGTAGACCTGGGAACAGGAACATCTCCACAGAGGCAGCAGGTTCGTACTGGAACACACATGAACTGATGTGAGTGTGGCCGCTGAAGTCGGAGGCGTTCTGCCCATGTCAGGAGTGGGGCGTGTAAGGAGTCTGGGGAGAGGGTGGAGGAGCTGGGGCAGTCTAGTTCTTAGGTGTGGACTCCCCAAACTGATCACCTGGGCTCTTCCTCCTGCACCGGGGGGACAACAGTTGGGAGTAGAATAAAAATTGAACGGACTCTAGAGATGAAGGAAAACAAGTTCAGCTAACAGTTGGGGGGTGAGGGGATGGTCAGGAAATCTCAGAAAGCAAACCAGAAAACCTGTAAGAAAAAGAAAGGACTGGGAGTGGGGTACCCCTCCCTCATAATTCCTATGTTGAAATCCTAACCCCCAATGTGATGGTATAAGAAGAAGGGGCCTTTGAGAGGTGGTGAGGTCGGGAAGGAGGAGCCTTCATGAATGAGGTCAGTGCCCTTATGAAAGGGACCCCAGAGAGCCTTGCCCTCTTTCCACCAGGTAAGGATACGGGAAGTCAGCAGTTTGCAACCTGGAAGAGGGCCCTCTCCAGAACCCAAACATGCCTGCACCCTGATCTCAGACTTCAGAACCATGAGAAGTAAATTTCTGTTGTTTAAAAGCCACCCAGTCTATGCCACTTTGTTCCAGCAGTCTGGACTGACTAAGAGAGTTATTCCCCCGAAAGTCAAGATCATGGCTATTTGGGGTGGCTGGCTGTGATTGAATGTGGCCCATGGGTGGACTTCTGAGATTTGTGTGGTTTTCTACATCTGCGTTTTATTTGGCCACAAATGGGTAATTATAGGAGGGACGGATCAAGGGGACCTCAGGTCCCAACTAATATTGCATACTAATACTAAAGCCGATATAATCCTGGCTCACGTCTTTTGAGCAGGTACCCTACGCAAGGTGCCATGCTAAGCACTTCCCCACAGTGTTGCTCGGAGTCTAGAGTCAACTGGCTTGACTGGGTTTTTTTACTAGCTGTGTGACTTTGGGTAAGTAACTAATTCTCTTTGAGCCTCTGTATGCTCATCTATAAAATAGGGTGATAGTAGTATGTCTTTCATAAGGCTGTTGTAGTAAGTGAGGTTTGCATATAAAGCCCTTAACACAATGCCCAACTCCTAGTCCATGCCCAATCAGTCAGAAGTATGGCCACATCCCTGTGAGGTGGCTGTTATTACTTTCAGAGTATAAAAAGGTGAAAACAGTCAAGGTTCTGAGATGTTAAGTCATGGAACTAGGCTTGCAACCTTTCTCTTCTGCCTTCCCGACCCATTAACTTCCTTCAAATGAAAGCTGGTGCCACGGCATGTGACAGTGGCATGTGACAGGCCTGGCTCCACAGCTCTGTTTTGAAGGATATCTGGGGTCTTGCTCCCTCCCTCACCCCAACACACGATGTTGCAATGTTACTACCCGAGAGCGAATCCAGTAGCATTGTCCAAAGCTCGGCTCCCTGAAGCATTCCTGGAAGAGGGACTAAGGGCAGGAAGGACGGTGACTCCGCGCTCTCTTGGGGGCCCCTTCAGCCGAGGCATAAACAAGTCCCCACCCCTGCAGCGGGCCGGGGAGCCCAGCGCGGCAGCTGGTTGGATGCATCACCCACGTCTTGCTGAGAGAGAAAATAAGTGGCATTCCTCTGTGCTGAAGTTGAAGCGTAAACAAGGAGCAAGTACTTTTCATGATAATTACCAAATATTAGAAATGTATTGTTCCTTCCCCACTCCCAAGACACTTCTAGGAGCTCCAGCTGTGCTAATAATGTTTTGTGCACCACTTCCAGGGCCAGAAGTATTGTTCCAAGACAAAGGTTCTTCATTTGTGTTTGTTCTTGTTTCCCATCAACACTTGAAACCTGGTTCACCTACGTGTTCTTGAGGCCCCGTGTTTTGTTTGGAAGCTGAGAGGAATAAAAAACAACAAAACAAAACAAAACAAAACCAGCATTTGGAGTTAAGATCTTAGATGGGTCTTAATTTCTCTGATCCGAAACTATCAAAAAGCAAATAATATTTACCTCATCAGAGAACCGAGGCAAAGATGGCTGAGGCAACATATGTGAAGAGCCTACCATAGAGCTTGGCACACAGTGGGCACCATAAGAGAAGGTGATTCCCTCCCCAGCGCCCATGCCAGCACACCATGAAAACGAGAGCCAAGATGGCAGATGCGTAGCCTGCAAGCTTCTTTCCCCTGTGGTATCCATGGTAGACATTATTAATTGATCACAATATTCTTCCCTGGATTTGTTTGCTATGGCTGCAGTGGCAAATCACCACAAATTTAACACATTAAAACAACACAATTTTATTATCTTATAATTCTGTGGGTTTGAAGTCCAACACAGGTTTCTTTGGGCTAAAACCAAGGTTTTGGCAGGGTCACTTTCCTTTTTGGAAACTCAAGAGTAAAATCCATTTCCTTGCCTTTTCCAACTTCTAGAGGCCTCTCTTCAGTCCATGAACATAGGCCCCCCCTGCCGCGCCCTCGCCTTTCAGAACCAGCCACAAGGCACCGAATCCTTTTCATACTGCTCTTACTCCCTGACCATAAACAGGAAATGTCCTCCACTTCTCAGAACTCATGTGATTAGATTGGGCCCACTGGATAGTCCAGGATTATCTCCCCATCCCAAGATCCTTAACCTTAATCAATCTGCAAAGTCCCTTTCATTGTGTCAGATAAAACATTCTCATGTTCCAGGGATTAGGAAGTGGACATCTTTGGGGGCCCTCATCCTACCTGCCAGGCTTCTGGGGGCAGTGCTCCAGGCCACTACCAGTGGATCACAGTTTGACCTGTGAGATCAAATCTATTTGGTCTGTGAAATCAAAGCTATCCCTACTTTGGGGATTCATCAGGAAAGGGGGGGGGGAAAAGCAAAGCTGGTCAGGGGATAATTGAAATAAAAAAAACCCACTTAACCTCATGCTAAACACTTTTTGTTTTTGTTTTTTTTAAAAATCTGCTTGCCAAGATTCTCTTATTGCCACAGCCAGAAGTAGCTGCATTAATGTCTGGTCCTCCAGCAGCTATGGAAAAGGAATAGCCTTGTCAGGTTGCCCCCTGGACAATCCCACCCCTGGGGCCTCTCAGCTGGGGTCCTCCCACAGGGGGTCATGTGCAGTCACACACCACCCTAAACACTTCTTTAAAAAACAACTTTATTGGAGTATAATTGATATATCATACTCTGTACATGTTCCAAGTGTACAAGGTGCTAGGTTTTGACATATGTATATATCTGTGAAACTATGACCACAATTAAGATTATGAACATATTTGTCCCCACCAAAAGTCTACTTGTGCCTCTTTGTAATGCTTCCCTATTCCCCGCCCATTCCCAGATAACCACTGATCTGCTATTGTCGCTCGAGATTAGTTTTCATTTTCTAGAATTTCATATAAGTGGAATCATATACTACCCTTTTTGTCTGGTTTCTTTCAGCCTGTGTAATGATTGTGAAATTCACAACCATGTTGTATGTATCAGTAGTTCCTAGCTTTTTTTTTTTAAGGATTTTATTTATTTATTTGACAGCGAGAGAAGGAACACAAGCAGGAGGAGTGGGAGAGGGACCCTGAAGCAGGCTTCCCGCCGAGCAGGGAGCCCGATACAGGGCTTGATCCCAGAATCCTGGGACATGACCTGAGCTGAAGGCAGACCCTTAATGACTGAGCCACCCAGGCGCCCCAGTAGTTCGTAGCTTTTATTGCTGAGTCACATTTCAGTGTAAACCGCAGTTTGGTTTATCTTTTTAACTGTTGAGGGGAATTTCCGTTTTTTGGCTAATACAAATAAGACTCCCATAAATATTCATGTGCAAGTCTTTGTGTGGGCATATGCTTTCATTTGTCTTGCATAAACACCCATGGGGGGCAATGGCTAGAGCATGTGGTAGGCCTATGTTTAACTTTCTAAAGAATTGCCAAATTGTTTTCCAAAGTGGTTGTACCATTTTACATTCTTGCCTACAGTGTGTGAGAGCTTCAGTACCCCCCGTCCTTGGCAATACTTAGTATGGGTAGTCTTTTCTTTTTTTAAGATTTTATTTATTTATTTGAGACAGAGAGAGCGAGAGCATGAGCTGGGGGGAAGGGCAGAGGGTGAGGGAGAAGCAGACTCCCTGCTGAGCAAGGAGCTCAATCCCAGGACCCTAGGATCATGACCTGAGCCAAAGGCAAATGCTTAACCAACTGAGCCACCCAGGTACCCCAGTATGGTTAATCTTTTTAATTTTAGCTATTCTAACAGGTGGGTAGTGGTATTTCATTGTTTTGTTTGCATTTTACTTAATGATAATAATATTGAGCATCTTTGTAATTTGCTCATTTGCCATCCATGTAGCTTCTTCAGTGACATTTAAGTTCAAATCTTGTTTGGTTTATCACTGGGTTTTAGAGTTCTTTATATATTCTGAATATCATTTTCTTGTCAGATACATGATTTACAAATATTTTCCCTCATTTTGTGGCCATCTTTTCGTTCTCTTAACAGTGTAATTCAAAGAGCAGAAATTCTTAATTTTGATGTAGTATACTGTATCAAATTTGTCTTTCATGAATTGTGATTTAGATGTTATATCTAAGAAATCTTTACCCAATCATAAATCATAAATATTTCCTCCTATGTGTTCTAGGAATTTTATAGTTTTAGGTTTCATATTTAGGTCTATAATGCATTTTGAGTTGGTTTTTGTATAGAGAGCAAGGTATGGATTAAAGTTCTGTTCCCTCTCCATTGCCCCCATATCGATATCCAACTACTCTAGCACTGTTTGTTGAAAAGACTGTCTTTTCTCCACTGAACTACCTTTGCCCCTTTACTGAAAATCAGTTATCCATATATCTGTGGGTCTATTTCTGGAATCTCTATTCTGATCCGTGTATCTGTCTATCTATCTTGACACTAACATCCCATTGACGATTACTGTGTCTTTATAGTAAGTCTTGAAATCAGGTAGCATTAACCTTCCAACTTTTTAAATTATTTTTAAAGTTATTTTGGCTATCCAAGGTCCTTTGCATTTTCATATCAATTTTAAAATTAGGTTGTCAATTTCTACAGTAAACTCTCCTAAGATTTTGATTGGGATTGTTTTGCAACTCTAGGCTAATTTGAGGAATAATTGACGTTTTAACAATATTCAGTCTTCTGATCCACAAACATTATTTATATCTCCATCTATCTAGATCTTCCTTAATTTCTTTTAGCAGTGTTTTGTAGTTTTAAATCTATGGATCTTACACACATTTTGTTGGATGTAACCTCTAACTATATTTGTTGACACTACTATGAATGACATTATTTTTTAAATTTTAGTTTCTGATTATTCATTGCTTTTATATAAATACAATCTTATTGGGGCACCTGGGTGGCTCAGTTGGTTAAGCTACTGCCTTCGGCTCAGGTCATGATCTCAGGGTCCTGGGATCGAGCCCCACATCGGGCTTCCTGCTCGGCGGGAAGCCTGCTTCTCCCTCTGACCCTTTCCCTGCTTGTGTTCCCTCTCTCACTGTCTCTCTCTCTCTCTGTCAATTAAATAAATAAATAGAATATTTAAAAAATAAATATAATCTTATTGATTTTGTGTCTTGAAAACTTGATAAATTTATTTACAAGTTCTAGTAGTTTTTTGTTGTTGTTGGTTCCATAGGGTTTTCTACATAGATAGGGATCATATCATCTGTCAGTAAAGACAGGTTTAGTCCTTCCTTTCTAATCTCCATACAATTTATTTCTTTCTCTTGCTTTATTGCATTAGCGAGACCATCAGTACAAATTTGAACCCAAGTAGTGAGAATAGACATCTTTTTCTTCTTTCTGATCTTAAGGGGAAAACATTCAATCTTTCATTTTATTTTATCATTGAGTATGATGTAGGGTTCTTATACATTCCTTTTATCAAGTTAAAGTAGTCCCCTCTATTCTTAGTTTCCTGAGATATATTTTTTCTCTCAAAAATGGATATTGTATTTTGTCAAATGCTTTCCTACCTCTGTTTTGATAATTATATGGGTTTTTCTTTTTTAGACTATTAATATGGTGAAGCACATCAATTTGTTAAATGTTCAAACTTTGGATTTCTGGGATAAAGTCCAGAACAATGCCATTTACTTGATTATGATAAATTATCCTTCTTACATGTTTTTAGATTTGATTTACTTTTTAGTTGACATTTTTGCCGCATATTTATGAGGCATATTGTTCTGAAATTTTTTTATCTACTAACTTTGTTATCTGTAATGGTGGGCTCATAGAAAGGATTCATAAGTATTCCTTCCTCTTCAGTTTTGTGTGTTATTTCTTTCTTAAATGTTTGAAAGATTTTGATTGGGATTGTTTTGCAAGGAAGCTATCCAGTCTTTTGAGTTTTCCTTGGGAGAAAGTTGTTAACTACAAATTCAGGTTATTTCTTCTTGAGTGAACTTTGGTAGATTATGTCTTTCAAGGAATTTGTCCATTTAAGTTGTCACATTTAGAGGAATTTGTTATTTATTTTATAGACATAGAGTTGTTCATAATATCTTCTTATTGCTTTAGTATCTGTAGAATCTGTAGTGTTGTCACTTCCTCATTCTGGATATTTGGTAATTTATGCCTTTTCTCCTCAGTTTGGTTAGAGGCTTATAAATTTTATTGATTTCAAAGAATCAACTTTTGATTTTAATGAATTTCTCCATTGTTTTTCTATTTCCCGTTTCATTGATTGTTTTTGATTGATTTTGATTTATTATTTTCTTTCTTCTGCTTAGTTGGCTTTAAATTACTTTTCTTTTCCTAGTTTCTCATAAGGTGGGAGCTTGGGATTTGAGACCTTTCTTTTTTTTTAGCATAGGCATTTCAGTACTATAAATTTCCCCATAAGCACTACTTTAGCAGCATGCTGTAAATTCTGAAATGCTAATTATCATTTTCATTCACTTAAAAATACTTTCTTTTTTCCCTTTTGATTTCTTCTTTAACTCAATGGTTATCTAGAAGTGTTTTACATAGTTTCCAAATATTGGGGGATTTTATAGATAGCTGTCTGTTATTGATCTCTAATTTCACCTTCTCCAGAAAATATATTTTGTATGACTTGAATTCTTTGAAATGTATTAAGATTTGTTTAGGTCTCAGAACCTGGTCTATCTTGGTAAATGATCCAAATAATTTGTGTTAAACACTTTAAGTACTTTTTTATATTTAATCTTTACATGCTTACTATTATCTCCATTTTTTTAAAAGATTTTATTTATTTATTTGACAGAGAGAGACACAGTGAGAGAGGGAGCACAAGCAGGGGGAGCGAGAGAGGGAGAAGCAGACTCCCTGCTGAGCAGGGAGCCCAACGTGGGGCTCAATCCCAGGACCCTGGGATCATGACCTGAACCAAAGGCAGACGCTCAATGACTGAGCCACCCAGGTGCCCCACTACTATCCCCATTTTAATGAAGAGGAAATAGGTGATACTGTAGCCCCATTTTAAAGAGAAAAGGCTGAGGATCAATCAATTTAAATAACTACTGAATGCCAAACAGCTATTAAGTAGCAGAACTAGAATATACTTCCAGGTCTGACAACAGGGCCAAGCTATTAACCACTCTTCCACAATTCCTCCATAGCCATTTCTCATCCCGATTAGTGGGAGAAAACCACTTCTGCTCAAGAGAGTATGAGTTCAAAGGTTAATTCCTTCTCTCTGAAAGTGCTGGGATCTGTCTCCTAAATTGCTCTTTCCTAGCATGAACACAATTGCTTCAGTTGTTGTAGACATAAAGGTGAGTTCTGTGTGATGGTAAGAGATGCCTTAACCCCCAACTGCTAATTTGAGTCAGAACCTTGCTTCTGAGCCCTGCTGCTGTCTGATGCTCAATTACTAGGTCAATCTGATAACACCCAAGAACAAAGACTGACATAAGGTGCTTTTACCTTTTCCTTGCAGGTAGCAGGGCATGGCTGATTGCCCCTCAGAGCCCAATAATACTTAGAGAAACTCTGGACTAGCAGATTCTGGTTGTATGTTCTTTGAATTTGCATAATAGCCTTCAAGTCAACCTGGATAGAAATGACTATTTCCTTACTCTTTTCTTGAATTTAACTGTCAGGTATTAAAAGCATGATCTTATTGCTAGTAAATGTGGTTACAGTCCTTGTTCACTGGGACTGATGCCAATCTGGGAGCCTATTAGTCTAATTCAACAAAAGAATTTTTGGTCATCTGCAGCTCCGATTATCCAAGTGATCCAGCCTCTTTCATACTCCTATTACCACAGTAATTTGACTCTGCTGTTAATGATCTTTCTGGCTGCATCCAAGGCCCCGCACAATGGGTTCATTTGAATAGATGTCTTCCAGGGGCATGTTCCCCTTATATACAAAGTCAATTTAACTTCTACAGTTATTTGCAGGTGCCCAAATTGTTCATGATTGACTACTCCCTAATGCCACTTAGCCTAAAATCTGAACGGAAAGGAGTGTGCTGCCTAAGTGAACGGCTCATTCCATGTGCTGTTTCTGCACCACTTGAAATGCTAAAAGGCCAGCACCAAAGAAAGGAAAAGAACTCCCGGGGATCTTCTTTGAGCACCTAAACCTCTAACCTTTCACTGAAGTAGACTGGCTTTTACATGTTAATTATTAACCTGCAGATTGCTAAGGAGTTAAAAGTCTTTGGTAAGACTATGCAGTCCCCAGAAGCTACTCTGTGGTGTGTAGCATCTGATTTAAATTTCTCTTGAGGAATGATGCAAAGGGTATAGGATGGAGGAGTTCTGCAGCAACTCCAAAGCCTAAAGAAGCCACTATTCTAGTTGATAGATAACTGCTTAGGTCTTTGCTTTCTCCTAAATGGAAACTATGTGGTTGAAAGAAATCTTTCCTTAATATTCTACAAATTTTTGACAAGCCACTAGTTAGCAATGGCAAATCAGTTTTAGCTTATGTCAGTTGATTGGCTGGCATTAGATTCTTGAGGTTCTGTCTTGAGAATGATTCTGAGTCCATATTCTTGATCAATGTGAAAGAGTAAGTTGGTCAATTAGTGATGTCTGCTATGAACAGAGTAATAAGGAATAATAGCACACCCAGAGTGCTAGGCTTTACACCAGGCACTGGGAATATAGGAGTGAACAAGACAGATTCAGCTGATGAACTCAGAAAACTCACAGGGTGGGAATGATTACTAAGGTCGCTTTTTATTCTGTTATTCTAAAATTTTATGGTCCTTGTTCTGACTATCACTCTCACTATTAATGAATTATTGTAAAATAACCACAATGTCTCAATTAAGACCATTCAGTACAGTTATCTAGCAGGAAAATCCAATAAGAGGAAAGGTGTTTGTTATATCAGGTAAGACTTATCTTGTAGTTGTTGTGTTTTCTTTCTCTTCAAGACACACTGGCCAAGAAGACCTTCATCTTGATGAAGATGTTCCTTGCCAAACCAGTACATTTCTCCATGGTGCTAGGTGGCTGCAATCCTGGCCAGATTCAACTCTCATTTATGGAGAATGGAAAACAGTGAACAGAAGAAAATTATTTGTGCAGGTGGAGTGGTGGGTTACTATCTTCTCTGGGGCCACATGAGAAGGCAATTCCTGAGAGAGCAATTGGACCAGGACAAAGTACATTCACCTTCTTGTTAACTGACCAACAGCTGTTTCCAGATGTTTCCCTGTGCTGGTGATCTAGTTCATGCTCACTCGCATGCAAAGCCCCTCTCCGTGTAGCTCAGCAGATGTCATCAACATTCTGGTAGGAACAGGCTCTGTCTTGTGAGAGTCTCGTAACTGCAACTTTGCAATGCTGGCACCAAAGTCAGCGTCTGGAGCTCACTGCAAAAGGCACCTGCCCTGTGCACAGATGATGCAATGGATCCGTGTCTTTCTCACCATGGTGACGGCAGTTGACATGGAAACAGTTGTTCCTGCTTATACACATAATCATTGTCCCTCACTCAGGCTTGCCAAATGTCAAAAATATTTGCCTGCCCCGCATCCATTTCTCCCATCTCTAGGAAATGCATCAAGATTATCTTTTGGGAAATTATCTTTATTGAACACCGGAACCAGTTGTTTTGGATATTACCTATCCAAGCTCGACATAGACCAATACCTGGTAAAACTGAATCACAGGAATGTGTAACCTTATGAGTATCAGGTCCAGATTCTGCTAAAACAATTGGGAAAGTGACAGGGTTTTGCCTGGTGTTCTCAAGCTGAGGTACTAGAAGCCTGAAGCTGCTGGGAGCTCTCTGTGCCACCAGATGTGTAGAACATGCTTGAAAATAAAGAAAATTTAGAGAAAAAACAGAGTTGAGGAACTAAGAGAGACACATTCCTACTGATAAAATTTGAGCCCTGCATCCAGCCTTACCTGAACTTGAATACACCTTTCAACTTTTCAGTTATATAAACCAATTTTTGCCCTTTTTGGCTTGAGGAAGTTTGAGTTAGGTTTCTGTCACTTGCACTCCCAAAAGTCCTGATGAATAGATAGGTTCCCTCCCTTTGTGGAGATTTTCATAGGAATTGAGCAGAACTAGAGATATAGTTGGAACTCTGAAAGCTTCAGCATTTAAACAATCTATAAGCTTTCTCTAAGCTTTGCTTAGAGAAAGATATCAGTTCATCGGCATGCGACTAGTTAACAATTGCTACCCGCCAAGTGCTGTGTTGGATGCACAGTGAGGAAGGAAGCGAGGAAGCAAGAAGCCAGCCAGGATCCTTGTCCTCCCAGAGTTTACAGTCTAGCCAGGAGAGCAGAAGTAATACAAGGTAAAATTTAGAGCAGAAGTTCTCACCTTCAGGACCACAGTGCACTGGTGAATCACCATATATCATAAGGTATGCCACAAAGAACTTGTGACTCATGGAGCTAAAGTACCGATGTTGGCAGATGATTTAAAAAATAAACATGAATTAAAGGAGACTCAAGGTTATCACAATAATAATGCCATATTCATTCATTTGGTTCTCCAGAATGTTTTCCTGAGTGGAGAGAAAGTGTTCACATAATAGCAAACACCCACGTACCTGTGTCTACAGGAGTGTACTGTTCTCAAGGATGCTATCCACCATGTGTCCCCGAGCAATGACAATAATATCCATATGTGGGAGGAGAAAGAGGAGCAGCAACAGGAGAACTACCAACATTTATTGGGCACTGTTTAGGCACCAGGTACAGTGCCGAGAGCATGACAGGGGCTGTTTCATCGACTCTACATGAGAAACTTCTGAGCAATTATCCTCCCTGTCTGGCAGATTAAAGAGCAACTCAGTGCTAAACAGGGTGACCCAGGCACGACTGGTGTTCAGCAGAGGGAGAGATCAGCATAGGCTGGACTGATTGGAAAAGGTCCCAAGGAGGGTGGGACCCTTGAACAGGACCGTGAATGACAGGCAGGATCTACACAAGCAGGGAAGAAGGGAGGGCAGGCAGGCTCTGATATGAGACAAATGCAGTGCCTTGGCACTCTCTGCACCCTCCAGTCACCTTTACAGTTGGGCCTTGTGGGACAAGTGTGACTGCCCAGCACCTGCTTGGCTATTGTGTGCCTCCCTTGCCTTTTCCAGGCCTTTGTCCATGCTGCTCACTCTACCCTTGCCCCCTTCAGTTAAGTAGCTCCCAAGAGACACTCTGGATGCTCAGATCCTTTCTATCCTCTCTTGAGAAGTGGAGCTGCCCCCCACCCTGGGGCGGGGGGGCGGGGAGGATAACTGAAACAAACTGCTCTTCCCTTGGCTGTCCACAAACTTCAGCATCCCTTCAGGCTGCCGGTTCCCAGGACTGCCCACTACAGTGCTCCCCCTGGGCCCAAGCCCAGCTGTAGCCTTGTCCCCACTCTTCCTCTCAGCATGCCCCAAACTCTAGAGCAGCCCCTCCTGTGTGCCCAAATGTAGCTGTCCTGTACCCCCTCCCTCTGTTTCTTTCGCATGGCCAGGCAGCTTGTTTGTTAGCCACGAGCTGGCATCCTGAAAAAACCAACCAACCAACCAACCAACCAACCAACCAACCAACCCCATGTCTGCTCCCTTCCCTTGCCAAAAACCTTTATAGCTCATAGTGAGCATTTAGGAACTGCTTGGATCATGCCTGGCACCATCCAAAACAGTTGTGTGCATTGCTTCATCAGCTCAACCCCAGGAGCCTGTGAAACAGGGCTACTGCCCCCTACACTTTACAGACCAGGAAGCTGTGGCTAAGTAACCTTTGGGGTTCATCCAAGCGAAGTCAGCAGCGTGATGCCAGACAGACCTGGTGCTCCTCAGAACATTGCTCTCCCGCATCAGTGGTGGCCTCCGGGATGGAACACCGCAGCCTCAGGCTCCCCGTCCAGGCCCTCCACCATCAAGACTTGGGTTAGCTCTCTAGTCTTGACTTCCCGCATGGCCTGCCGGCACATTCTGACCACCACCTGCCCTTGCCACCTCCACTCGTCAAGCTGCCCTTTAAAAGCCGCCTGTTTTTTTGAAAAGGTTTTTCAGGACGCTCTGTCACCTCATTGCCATCAGAATTAATTTCTCTTTCCCACGGACATCTGCCCTATCTCTTTCACAGTATACCTCTCTTGGTTTGCTGTTATTTGGGTATAGTTATTTGATCATGAATCCCTTACAGGCAGGAAGGGGCTTTCGTTCTTAGTATGTTCCACACAGGCACTTAGATCAGCGCCCTGCATGAGGGAGCTGCTCGAGAAACGTTAGCAGAGGGGCGCCCCGGTGGCTCAGTGGGTTAAGTGGCTGCCTTCGGCTCAGGTCATGATCCCAGAGTCCTGGGGTCGATCCCTGCATCAGGCTCGGCGGAGGCCTGCTTCTCCCTCTCACTCTGTCTGCCACTCCCCCTGCTTGTGCTCTCTCTCGCTGACAAACAAACAAACAAATAAATAAAAGAAACGTTAGCAGAATTAAGCTGAATGGCCACCAGTTCTACCTTCTCCAAAAGCCTTTCCACAGCGGCCTACCTGAAGTGCTTGGAATGTCTACCGGTAGAGTCACTCCTTTGATTTAAAACCTCAACTCCAGAAGATCTCTGCAGAAATGGGAGAGGTAATGGATTAACTCATTAATACCTTGGGTTATTAGCTACTCAACCACTAGAGTTAAACCGCGAAGTGGTCGGGAAAGAATGGACCTATTTTCCAAGGTAACTGATGCCTCATTTCTCAGTGTGGACACACTCGAGGAAAGGTTCGAACCTGCCTCTTTTACCAGTGAAATGAATCCCAAGTGGTTATGGGCTTCTAGTCCATTCCCTATGATAATTCAATAGCTATCTACAGAGAGACAGCATGATCTTTCTGGTTCTTGAGGTGACATGGGTGGAATAGCAGGCCCAACACCCCCCAGTTTTGACCACGAAGTTTGCTGTAACTGCTCAAAACCCTTTATGCAGAAACCTACAATGGAGGAGAGGGTGAGCTGAATATTGTCTCCTAAATTCATGTCACCTAGACCCTCAGAACATGACCTTATTGGAAACAGGTTCTTTGTAGATTAATTAAGATGAGGTCACACTGGATTAGGGTGGCCTCGAGTCTAACAACTGGTGTCCTTATAAGAAGAGAAGAGGACATGTAGAACCACAGAGTAGAACATGCGGAGTTGGGGTCAGAAATTGGAGAGACTCAGCTACAAACCAAGGAATGCTAAGGCTTGCCCACAACTACCAGAAACTAGGGGAGAATCAGGGGACAGATTCTCTGTCCAAACCTCCAGAAGGAACCAACCCTCCAGAAGGAACCAATACCTTAAATCAGGGCTTCTAGCCTCCAAAACTGTGAAAGAATAGATTCCTACTGTTTTAAGCCACCACGTTTGTGATAGCAGCCCTAAGAAACCCGTACAGGAATTAACATGTACAGATGGCCCAACCTGTACCACGCACTTTACTTCTGCTACTACACAACCTTCAAGAAAGGAATTATTACCCCCTTTCGACAGATGGGAAAGACTGAGACACAGAGAGGCTAAGAATTTGTCTGTCACAAAGCTGGAAAAATGGAAAAGCTGGGTCTCGAGTCTTTGAGGCTGTATTAGGCTGTAGGTGATCTTCCTTCTATCCTCGATACCCTCTCCATTTTCTTTCCCTGGCAGCTTACTAAGTACTAGGTACTGTGGCAAAAAGTCTATATGCTGGCTCCTAGGGCAGTCATCTCGGTTCACAGATGCATCCCAAATGCACAGGGCAGCTCCTGGCATGTAATAGTTGCTCAATAAATATTGCAGAATAAACTAATCTTCCCCCAAATTTCATGAGATAGATATAATTATTATATTCATTTTACAGAAGAGGACAATGAGGCACAGACAAGGTCCCAGTAAACTTGCCCCGAATCCTGACCATTGGTATTAGACCACAGGGTGTGATTCATTTCCTCACCCACATACGAGTGACACTGACATTTGTAAACCTAGTTCCTTGGAATTAATTGCTCTTCATCATTTTCTCCATATCGCCATATCCACTATCATTTATTGAGCATTGTTCAGTGTTAGTACTGGGCAAGGTGTTTTGCAAACAGTCTCACCTTTAACCCTTATTGTACTCCTATGGGCTAGTTACTACTGGCATCTGCTTTAACATACTGGGAACTGAAGCTCAGTGAAATCAAGTAATGATTCCAGTGTCACACAGCTGGTAAGCACCGGCATCAGGATTCAAGGTCGTCTCTGGTTCTAAAGCCTGTGCTTATAGCCATAAGGAGATTGCCTCTCTTAGCAGAAGCTCCACCAAAAGAATAGAAGCTAATGGCTAATGCCCTGCCCTCCCTGCCTTTTGCAGGCTCCCTTCTCCAGATCCACAGATGGGACTTCTACCTCCGCATAGCCTTGGATTGTCTGGGCTCACTCAGTTTCTCTTAGGTTGTTTCTGTTTGCCCTCTGCCAGAAAGCATAAAGCTCTTCTCAGGGCTCCTCTCCACCTTTCTTCATCCAAAGCCGAGGTTGGTTGATTCACTTCTCAGTCAAACAGAGATGGGCTTAAAGATGGAAGAGCATCACGCATACACCAGGGATGTAGCAGTGAAAAGATAAATGCTGTTTCTCCTCCCAGGAGACTTCATCTAATGTTTTC
This sequence comes from Callorhinus ursinus, assembly GCF_003265705.2. NCBI lineage: Eukaryota > Metazoa > Chordata > Mammalia > Carnivora > Otariidae > Callorhinus > Callorhinus ursinus. Next base: position 43,043,133 of record NW_027397065.1, read on the forward strand.
TCCCTGCTAGTTCCCAAAAGTCCTATCTTATTTATTTCCCCAGGCAACTGCCAGCTTCACACCATAGTGAACATTTTTTTATGCAATCCCAAGATGCATTTCTATTCTGAGCTAAGGATACTTAAAACAAAGATTCAGTAATGGTTACTGCATTTTAACAGAGATTCAGCTTTTCAAAATAATGGTAATATGGGAGAGTTTCTGGCATCAGAAAAGGGAGTAGCTTCATGGGAGAAGGTGGGAGGGCTTCCCACCCCCGGAATTGTACCGTAGAGGTGGGTGTCCACCCTGCTTGTGAGAAAGCCTGGTTTTGCCTAGAGAGACTCTACATTCTCTTTGGTCTGTCTGAATATATAAGAAGATCCTTTGAATATGATAGTGAGAACAATAAGGAAACCCAGAGAACATCTTGACCCTCCTCCCCTGTTACTAATGGAGAAAATGGGACTCTCCCAAGGAAGGCACTTTCCACTGACAAGCATGGGCTGACTGAATCCCAGTACTATCCCATACATGCTATTGGGTCGCCACATCAGTGGTCTTTCTGGATGTCCTTGAAATGTTCCAAAGTAGGAGAAAAGGGTTTGTCCTATGAGAAGGGAAGGAAAGAGGGTTCATCCAGGACCTCTCCTGGAACTTGCCATTTATAATCATGTCAAGGTGACCTACCATGGACTTGGCTTCTGGAGCCCAGGAATAAAAATGTGAAAAAGAAGGAGAGGCTGAGAAGGGCCTTGGTGCAAAGCAGGCAAAGGCAGCAAAGGTGGTGCTGAGTGGAACAGGGCCTGAGGATTTATCTCACCAGGCAGACAACAGATTCGGCAGACGGGCCTCAGCAGTCCTGCAAAACTGGGGCCCCTCAGAGCAGGCTCTTCTCACTGAACTGTTCTCTCCATTCTCTGGAAAGGACAACCCAGCTTAAGAAGAAAGCCAAATGTGCACCTAGTCTAAAGCCACATGCAGGAGGAGGGGGCCCTCCTCATCATCTGTCATGACCCCATTTTGGACTGAGTCATGGAAATTCTAGAACCTTCTATTTGCGTCCCTACGTCTAGGGTGCAGTAGCAGATGCTCAATCAATATTTATTGAGGGAATGAGTCTCCTGGGAGGGGTAATAAATTAACATATTATCTGCTGCTAATAGCTTTGTGCAAATTAGCTTAAAATGAACACTTCTTTTGTACTTTGCATCTTATTAATGCAGCATATGCAGAATCCCATTTAGTTTTCACAGTATTCTTGAAAAGGGTGTATTTGTGACCTTGGGTTAATTATTTAACCTTTCTATGCCTTGGTTTCTCCATCTATAAAATGGAACTATAGCAACTACCTCATAGAGGTAAAATTAATGGGATAATAAATGTAAAGCAGTAGAGAGTCTTTGCTTAGGGACTGTGACCTCTATGTATTGTGGCCTGTTTCTCCATTCCTGGAAGACAGGCTAATAAATGGTGGCTTGGGACATGGAGACAGAACTGCGGCTGATGTCAACACCTTCTCATAGTTGCCATCTTAGACCCCAACTTAGCTGGCAGACAGTCTCCCCCCAAGACAGAATGTGGGCTGGTATCCACTTCTGGCTTCACGACTTCAGCCCAGAATTTTGCTTTGGAAGGCATTAGAGATTCTTTTTCCTCTGTTGTTTACTTGTTCTCAGATCATGTGGAAAGCCCTCTGGAAACTTCTGACAGTTGTCATCATGGGCCAGAGAACTGGTGAGGGAGGAGCTGGGAGGAAAGTGTGAGAAGGGCGCAGGGGTTGCTGGGGACCCCTGCCGTCTTGCCTTGATGTTTACCCTCCACATTTTTCTAAGCTGGATCTTCGTAAGTGTCCGGGGCCATTGCCAAGCCGAGTCCCCTCCCTCCACTCTGTCTGTCCCCTTCTGCCCCACATCCTCCAATCTGAGCCTGGGGAACAGGTCTCCACTCTTCCTGGCTCCACCTTCCTTCTTCTCTCTGTGAATGCTGCCTTGCAGGGGAATGGCTCTGTGAACATCAGAGGCAAATGGGAGAAGAAACACAAGGCACAGAGAGAGCAAAAGGGAGATAGAGGACAGGGAATTACAAAAAAAGAAAGGCAGTAGATGCTGGACATGGATGGTGGAGGGTGACGGTAAGGCAGAGGATGAGTACCTAGGAGGTGGAGTGGGTTTGGCCATTGATGGGGACTTGGAACTTGGGACATTTCACATCAGAGGTTGCAAGGGGCCAGCCTGTGGGCCGAATCCAGCCAAACACTAATTTGGGGGCCCATACAGGGTTTTAAAATTTAGAAAACTTCCCATAAAAACCCAAGTATCCAGCCTGAAAAAGCTGGTCATGCAGGATTCACATTTCTTCACAGCAACAGTGGACTGGAGCTGGAGAGCCCACCCCTCTGGATGGGCCCAATGCCATTCCTAGTTTGCCACAGACGCCACCGCTCTCTATTGCATGGCACTCAGCCTGGTTCTCTCACTTAAATTATATTCCTAGTCCCTGTAGGTACCTGAGTTTGAGAGACTTAGTTTGTATGTATCATTTTTAGCACCAGTTGGTGAATCCACCTTTTCCCTCAGCAGCACCCCCCCTTCCCCACCAGTACAAACCTGAATGCACAGCAATCACGGTGAGATGGTTTTGAAAGGAAGAGTAGGGAAGGATGGAGGGAGAAGCAGCTATGAAAAGGAAGAGAAAATCTGAGAGTGGGAAGGAAAAAAAAATCCAGGGCAGGGGGGCGGGTAGACGAGTGGAGAGAGAGGGGGTCCGAATTCTCCTCTCCCAGCGGGCCCCCTGGCTCCCTGAATTTCCTTACACAAGGCGTGTGATCTTTGTGGGTCAGTAACTTTCCTCATTAGTATCAGGTTGCACAACATGTTCATTGTCAAATTTAGCGAACTTTCCAAGGGGCTCCTCTGAGAGTAAATCAGATGGAGATTCTCAAATAAATTAATCAATGACAACACACTGTTTATATTAGCTTTCCTGGGTGATTGATTTAATATTTATTGAGTCTAGAATGTGTGCTACCGTATAAATGACCCCATTACTACTTTCTTCCAGCCTGACTTAATTTCTCACGATAAAGCATTTGGTTGCAAGCGTCTCTAGGTGAAAGCTTTCATAAAGGGTGGTGGGGTTCTGTTTTGGGGGGGTAAAGACAGAGAGAAAGGTGAGGTTTATTGTCAATTGTTTTGTTAAAACATCAATCTTCACCACCCTTTAAATGGTTCTCATTTCCCCGTCTACCTGATGTTCGCCAATACCGCAGCTGACTTACTGTAAAAATGCTGAAATTGGATGCTGTTTCTGAAAGAAAGAGATCTTGCGCTAAAGAGGTTTAAGGCCTTTCTGTTTGTTCAGGTCTATCAGGATTAGCTTTCTGATCAGCTTTTCTTAACCCCGTCACCGAATTAGTCTAGAGATTATACATTTCATTCATTCAGTGAATAATTCCTGAGCACCTACTGTGTACCAGACACTATTCCAGGCGCTGGAAGGGGAGAGGAAAGGCCTCTTCTTTCATGAAGCCCCCAGCCTCAAGGGTGGAGACAGGCATTAAACCAACCCACATTACCATTCCTGATGGTTGGGAATGAAGTAATTTAAACGAAGCTGAGTAAGGGGGAGTGAAGGGGAGAGGGCTCTTTTAGAAAGATACTCACTGAGAAGCAAACCTGTGCTGGCTGCTGAATGATGGGAAGGAAACTTCTCTCTGGAGATCTGGGGCAGAGTGCTCCTGGCAGAGGGAACAGCAATTGCAAAGTTTTGGAGGCAGGGAGGAGCTTGCTCTGTGCAGGATTGGAGCTGGGACACGCACGCTTGCTGGGACCAGTGAGAAGATCAATTACAACACATTTTAGGGACATGCAGTTTTGTTACTTTTAAGCACCAATACTAATTGGAAGCAGGCTAATAAATAACTGTACTGTAGAAACCCTTAGGGAACCTACTCTGGTGAATAGAGAAGAAGTATTTGTAATTATCATAACAGGATTGTCTGTAAATAAATGCTTCTAAAAATGCCTAATTTGACATTTAAAAACAATTTGTCCTCTTAAGCGGTTTAAACACACTGTCTCCCGAATGCTGTTAAGACCTTCCATTTGCATTCTAAATCTCCCATCTCTTCTTTCCTCTTCCCCTCTAGTAAGTTCTAAACAGCTCTTAAGAGCTTGGAGTTCTTCACAGATTTTGAAAATGTCAACATTGGCCAAGTTCTTGCCTGAATTATCACAAATTCTTAATTAATAAGGTCTAGATTGTGAAGGCATTCCTAGAATAATAATAGTTGATAGTTATATTAGTTACATATGTTTATCAATTATGATGTGGGCACATTACTAATGCCATTTTGCAACTGAAGAAAATGAGGCTCAGAGAGGTTATGTAACTTGGTCAAGGTTGCATGGCAAGGAAATGGAAGAGTTAAGATTTAAGTCCAGGTCCCCTGAGCTACCCGCTAGTTAAGTGTGGTAAGTACGCCGTATTAGAAGTTAAGCGGCTTAGTTTCTAGTCTCTGCTCTACCATTAACTAGCAGTGTTTAACCTCCCTAGAGCTTAGTTATCTCATCATTAAAAGTGCTGCTCATGATACCTGCTTAGTCTAACTGGAATGCATCCACTCCTAAAATGTCGCCTACAAATGTGCTGAGAAGTATGCTGGGGTGGGGCTGGCTTCATGGGATTACCATGATGTGAAAGGAATAGATATTATTCCCACAAATCAGAGTAAAGTTACAATGGAAGTAGGTGTTCTGAGTCTTTACATAGCTGGGCCTGGCCTACCTGGAAAGTCCAGGGAAGGCAACCTGAGTAAGGGACTTTTGAACTAAGAGCTGAATGTTGAGTGAAGTTAGCTCCACGAAGGGAAGGGAGTGTCATTGGTGTGACGGAAGATGTACCAGCAAGGACAGTCTGTGCAAAGGCCCTGTGGAGGGAGGAAACTTAGCTCTGAAATAAGACCAATGGGGTTAGGATGTGAGGGGATGTGAAGGGAGAGGAAGCTGGAAAATTAAAGAGATCAACCATAGAGGGTCATGTCAGGGTCCTAAGGTTTCTAACATTTTCCAGATCTTATGCCTTTTTTGTGTTGATTCCTGCCTTTCTTCTTCTGTCCCAAGAACATTTTACCCTAAACCTGCTACCTTCTTTTCTTTTTCTTACTTTTCTTTTCCTTTCCTTTCCTTTTCTTTTAAGATTGATTGATTGATTCATTCATTGATTTTTTAAAAGATTTTATTTATTTATTTGACAGAAAGAGACAGTGAGAGCAGGAACACAAGCAGGGGGAGTGGGAGAGGGAGAAGCAGGCTTCCCGCTGAGCAGGGAGCCCGATGCGGGGCTCAATCCCAGGACCCTGGTATCATGACCTGAGCCAAAGGCAGACGCTTAATGACAGAGCCACCCAGGTGCCCAATATTTATTTATTTGAGAGAAGGAGAGAGCACGCGCATGCGAGCCAGGGAAGGAGCAGAGGGGGAGAGAGTCCGCAAGCAGACTCCCTGCTGAGTGTGGAGCCTGCCTCGGGGCTTGATCCCAGGACCCTGAGATCACAACCTGAGTCAAAACCAAGAGTTGGATGCTTATTCGACTGAGCTGCCCAGGCGCCCCCCTTCTTTGCTTCCAGAAGAATGGGAAGGCCTGCCTAAGTGGGTACCATGCCCAAGGCCTCAGCACTGCTTCTGGCCAGTCTTCTTTATGACTAGTCAGCGGCCAGCACAATGGGGCTCCGAACTGGCATTTGGGGCCCTAGGAACCTGCTGCAGGCCAGTGAGACAGCACATTCCTGTCTGAGACAAGAAAGACCCTGACATCTGTTCCTTGGCAAAAGAGCCAGACCTGCCCGGAAAGCCCAGTGGTCGAAGCCTTGAATGGAAATTAGTTTTGGCAAAAACACAGGGCTGAACATCAGGCCCTTCCCTCCTGTCTCAGGAGCTGGCGACAGTGGCTTCCAGGAGACAAAGGGTCAGGTAGGCGCTCTGTGTTGTGGTCCGCCCCCCCCGCAAGCCCCCAAACTTTCTTCATTTCTGATGGTGTGATGAGAGATTTGGGCTGCTGGGCTCCTGCCTTAATCACATTCATTCCACTGTCAGGGAGGGCTGTTTTCTGGAGTCTCTGAGGAAATAAAGATGATGAATAGAGGGAAATCACATTCTTTATTAGCACGGATGGGCACACAGATCCCAGTAGTAATTAATTCCAGGATGTTTACAAATTTTTTCTTCTTTGTCATCCAAGAGTTGGGGTTTGCAATTGTTGCCATAAAGGAAGAATGGAAGCTGAAGAGCCATGTTAGAAAGAGAGATGGCAACATATTGATTAATCATCCCATAATGCTTAACAACAAGCAGTGTCCTTAAACGTCAAGATCCCAGGACCCCGAGGAGAAATAAGTTACAAGGGTGCAGGACCCTCTTAGGAAAGCTTAGAAAAACCCGTGGCTTAAGCCAGAGTTAGCAAAGACCTTTTTTTTTCTTCTTTTCTTTCTTTCCTTTTTTTTAAACAGTGTACAGATTTTTTTTTTTTTTAAGATTTTATTTATTTGACAGAGAGAGACACAGTGAGAGAGGGAACACAAGCAGGGAGAGCTGGAGAGGGAGAAGCAGGCCTCCCGCCCAGCGGGGAGCCCGATGTGGGGCTCGATCCCAGGACCCTGGGACCGTGACCTGAGCCGAAGGCAGACGCCTAACGACTGAGCCACCCAGGCACCCCATTTCTTTTTAAGGGGGAAAAGGAGGATACATAAAATGTAAGGACCCCCACCCCCTCCCCAACAATACAAAACAGCTATAAATGCCTATGGAAATTAGATTTGTTTTGGAACTTTTGTGAGTAATTAAGGGTCAGACAAAAAATCCTTTTGTTCCACTCCTGGGATTGTTCAGCATCTTTCCAGAACATCTGAGTTCTCTTTCTTGCCTAGTTAGGACTGGAGAATAGCTAAGGTCAGTCATTCCAGGACAGTCATTCTGACATGATTTGGGTTGTTTTGAGTTTTGGGGACACTATTACGAGCATCAATTCTTTTTATGCTCTAACCCAAGAACAGGAAATTCAAGCTTTGGTCCAGGCTCCATAAAGCACGGGTTGTGTGACCTTGAGTAAGTCACTACATGGCTCAAGACTTTAGTTTACTTGTTGCAAAAGCAAGGTATCATGGCCCTGTAGGGCTTGAAATTTCCATGGGGCTGAATTTAAAAGTCTACACTTACAGCAGTTTTAGGGTATTGGGCTGAGTATGTATTCAAAGCATGATAGACACCCCTCATGCTTTTCAAGTGTATCTCGGATGAGAGAGGTATATTTGTGTAATGGAGGTGGGGTGAGAAGGGATTTCCCTATTTGGAGGACTGTTCTTCGGGTATATGAGTAGCTGCGCTCCCCTGCTAGAAACTCCAAACAAGCTCTCAAGGTCCCTATTTCTTCTTAAAGATTTTTGAGAAATGTTAAGGGACGGCTGGTTGGCTTAGTTAAGCGGCAGACTCTTGGTTTCAGTTCAGGTCATGATCTCATGGTCCTGAGATTGAGCCCCATGTCAACTCTGCACTGAGTGCAGAGTCTGCTTTAAATTCCCTCTCCCTCCAGCTCATGTGCTTACCCTCTCTCTCTCTCTTTCTCAAATAAATAAATAAATAAATAAATAAATAAATAAAATCTTTAAAAAATATATTTTTAAGAGATGTTAAAAATAAACACCTAAGAATTATTTGTAATTTGTTCACTGAGTATATAGATGTTTCTGAAGAGTTCTACAGTGCTTAAAACAGTTTGTTCTCTCAGACACTTTAATTATACTCTTCAAAGGTTTTGTTTGTTTGTTTTTTGCATATATTCTCACTTTACTTTCAGCTACTGTATTCTTAAAACGTGGGAAGATCAGTCAGCCTCAGCCAATAAATTGAAATTGTACTGTCTGAATTGAAGAAAACTTCTTATGCTTTCTGGAGCTCTGAGCATCTCATCTTGAATCTTCTGAGTTCTGGGAAGCTCCAAATCCATTTGCTCTGGCAAGAAGAAAAAAAATTCTTGGAGGGTATCCAAAAGAGAATTAGACTGCATTCCCAGTGGTCTTCTGGTCGACCCTAGCCTCTTTGACTTGACATGGGTCCTGCCCATCACACTCTGCCCATGAGAAAATGGCCAAGAAACACCCGCAAGTATTAAGCAAACAAACGACTTCACTGGAGATGCATTATTATGCATGAGACCATTGGGCAAAGCTAATATTGCCAAATGATAAATAAATAAAGGGAAACACAAAGTTTGTTTAAAGATGCAAAGTGGGAAAGAACATCGTTTTCTCTCTCTAGGGACTCAACCTCCACTGTGAACCGAAAACCAGAGTTCACCACACTAATACTCTAAACCTATTGAACCAGATTGAAATCTCTGTATCTAAATATGCTGCCAGCTGACTTTGAACAGCACCAATATTGCATTTGGTTCAAATCCATATTCTTTTCTCTTGCTCACAGAATTACCTCAGTGATTTGGTAACCAGCATTTCTCACTTGAAGAGGCTTTAGAAATGCGGTAGGTGTGTTTGTGTGTGTCTGTGTGTCTGTGTGTCTGTGTGTGTTGTGTGGTAGTGATCAAGATTAGTGCTTTTAGTTGTTTGTTTGTTTTTTACATGAAATATCTATTTCTAAAACTGTCATTCAGGCCCCTCATATCTTTGGTATTCGATAAAACACAATTTTGTGGATTTGAGGGTTTTCTTTCTCTCCTTGTGCTTTCTTTCTTCTTTCTTTTTTTGTTAGAAAAACCAACACAGCTGCAAGGACTTTCACATCCAATAACCCGAGATAGTTCCTGTTTGCCCGGTTCCCAGATGAAAGAAAAACAAAACGAGTGTGGGGTGTTTTATCGTTTTTTTGAAACAGGATACATTTTTCCCATGTTCAGATCTGAAAATACTTGGCTGTAATTTAATCTACCTTTATTAGATTACCCAGTTATGTCCACAAAATTATGGAAACCATCCTAAATTAGTAAGGTCAGGGAAGAAGCAGGCTGGATGTGAGAATTCCTTCTGTTCCTGCTGGCCATGTCTTCTGAATGGAGAGCAAGTCATGAGCAAAACATTCGATTCACCGTGGACAGAGGAGCTCATTACCCCTTGAGTGTCTCCAGTGGGAAGTCCACCCTCTACTTCTTCCATGATGACTTCAGAGTAACCCCTCTTTCAAGGAATATGTTAGATAGCAGTAGAATAGGCAAGAAATGGCCAGGTCATCCAAAAGTTACCTTTACTGGTCCAAAAATGCTTTAAGCCTAGCAAGCCCTACGTACGTAAGCCCTATCGTATGTAAGTGAGCCCTACATCCAATAAAATAGAGGACAGCCAATTACACTTGTATTTCAAATAAATAAAGAATAATTTTTTTTTGGTCTGAGTATGTCCCAAATATTGCATGGGATATACTAATACTAAAAAAGTACTTGTTGTTTATCTGAAATACACATTTAACTAGAAAAATCCTGTTTTTTTATTTGCTAAATCCAGCAACAAACTTCAAACCAAAGAAAAGGCCACAATATCATTTTTAACAGCAAAAATAAAAGAAAATGAAATCATAAGCCACATAGCAGGTCTGAATCTTAGGTCATAAATACAGTTGTGCAAGATATATGTTTGTTTTTTTTTCATTTTTTAAAGAGAAATCTGTTCTGTCTCTGAGTGCCCAAGCCAACAGGAAATTCAGCCTCCGTCAGTATGGGACCCTGCCCCTTCCTATATCAACCCAGTATCTTAGGTTGTGCCCAGAGAGTGGGGTTTGAGATCCAAACTCCAAGGTGTCATGGGGGCCAGTGATATCCTCTGGGCTTGGAGTTCAGTGGTCACTCTAGGTAGGGGGGGATCTATTTTGAGCCCTGTGGGACTAGGGGAACTTTTTTTTTTTTTTTTTGAGGCGAGACAGCTCTGTCCTCAGGAGCCATGTTTTGGCCAATGATCTCCATTTTAACATTGCTTCTTTAAATTCTGTGAACTTTCTTTCTCCTTTGGTTAATTTTGAAAACATTTTCTGACTTTTGGTTGATCTCAGAAGTACAGTTTTTTTTTTTTTTAAGATTTTATTTATTTATTTGACGGAGAGAGACACAGTGAGAGAGGGAACACAAGCAGGGGGAGTGGAAGAGGGAGAAGCAGGCTTCCCGCTGAGCAGAGAGCCCGATGCGGGGCTGGATCCCAGGACCCTGGGATCATGACCTGAGCTGAAGGCAGACGCTTAACGACTGAGCCACCCAGGCACTCCAGAAGTACAGTTTCTTTACCAACTTGGGAGCTTTTATAAAAAACAGGAAGAATTTTTGTCTTCAGGTAGTTCTACTACCCCCTGCCTCTCAGGCACAAAATAATCCCTAAGGCAGTAATTTTTCATGGGTCTGAATACCTCCTTGAAATGGAAGAAGGTAAAAACAAGAAGACTGTAGATGAGATTATCGTTCAGTATATATTCCTTTCCCCCTCCATAGGAAGAGTCTTCTTCACTTACCCGTTGATGTTAGGATTTGTCATGTGACTTGCTTTGTCCAATGGGATATTAATGGATGTAATCAAGCTAGGGCTTGAAATGTGCTTTTGTAGTTGGAGGCACCCTCTTGTACTCTGCCATCATCATGACCACATGTCCTAGGAGAATAAGAGATATATAGGGAAGATGTAGACCAATTCACAACCTAGAGCTAAACCAAGTGAAGTCCAGCATAGATCACTGGAATCCAGCCAAATTACAGGCACATGAACAAGAAATAAATATTATTGTATGCTACTGAGTTTTGGGGTGGTTTGTTATGCAAAATAACTAATAGATACAGGTACAAATGAAAATTCACATTTTGGTAGATTAGTAAATTGTTTTGACACTTAATGCTCAGCCATGATATTAAAATATTTATTGCCTTCCAAAATCCCAGGCATATGCCTGAGATCTTATGGTACTCTCTTTCTCTCTCTGTCTTCATAATATTTTATATCATTCTCTAAGTTATTTATTCCTTCTAAAAGCTTATCTTCATTTAAAGCCTTGCAGTTTACCAAGTGCCCTCACATCCATTATTCCATTAGATCTTTTTAACAATTCAATGATGAGGTGAGGTTGACATTACTAGCCCCATTCGAGGAAAAGGGAACTGATTGGAAACAATGTCAAAGGTTTGCCACAGGAAACAAAGGTAGTTCTGGGTTCCAGATCAGAGTTGGGACTCCAGCCAGGTCTTCTCATTCCTCCTGCAAAGGCTCTCCCACTATACCATGGTTACGCCTGAAACACTCAGCACAGGGCTGAGCACATTATAGTTCTTAGTAAATACCTGAGGAATGGTGGGGAGATCAAATCTTTTGGCCAGAGATGTAAGTGTAAAGTCAAAGCTCCCAGAAAACACTTCACTAGAGGTTCTCTATGCACAGCCTCTTTTAACGCTTCCTCAAATGTATGTTAATAGGAGTTGGGTTGTGGGTGTGTAGAGGGAAGGAGGTGGAGAAGATTAGATGTTATTTAATATGTTTTAGAAATTCCGGTTTAGTAAATTAAATGTCTTTTCTGCAGTGCTTTTTAAGTGAGTTTGAAGAGCTTATTTGCATCACTTTCTAGGTGAGGATTAGAGTATAATGCCTTTCTCTAAGTTATTTGACAATGGAACCTTTCCATCAGAAATCATCTTGCTGGATTATGGTTGCATGGAACCCACTTTGGGAAACACCAGCCCATGCCATTGAACGGCCCTGATTCTGCCCTTTGGCATCTCCTTTTTGTACCATTCAGAGCTGTTTGTGCAGCAGACACCCTCTGGGCTTTTCAAGCTTTTGTTAATGACTCAGTTCTAATTCCAAGAAGCTTTTAACTTAATGGGATGATAACTTGGTGTATTAATTAAGGTTCTTTTAGTCGCAAACATAAAAAGCAACTCTGGCTAACTTCCTTGAAGATATTAGGAAAACCCACAAAATCATAAGAGTTGCCAAACAATTAGGGTTTGAAAAGAATAGGAAGCAGGGCAGTTTGGGGGATTTCAGCCCTGGGAGTTCCTGGAATTCCCACTCAAGTAACTCTGCTGCAGAGACACCCCTGGCCGCATCTTGGGGCTTGGGTTTCAGGTTCCTGGAGGGGAGAATCTGATCTTACTGGCTTGGGCCACGTGTCTCTGCCCCAGGATCATTCAGTTGTGAGAGAGAGGACAGAGGGGGCCACTGAGGAAACCGCCATGATCTGGTGGTTCAGTCCTGTCTCTCAGGGTCATTGGTTCGAAGTAGACGCATAGAGCTCTAACTACGTTTCCAAAGCCACCCTTCCAAGGGTGGAAGACATTGCTGATTTTTCCTTTCATCACCAAATAAAGAGATTTTGAGGCTATACTCTAAAAAAATCACATTTCCAAAACTAAAACTCATACTTGGCCCAGAGAAGCACTTTTGCAATTAGAATATCTCCTGAAACTGACACACAGGTGCTCAGGGACAGGTGGTGCGGTGTTTGGTTGAACTTGCCCACAATTTCCAAATCCTCTCTGCCTCTCCTCTTTGGCTAAAGGCAGGCAGTTGAAGTCACAGAATTCCATGTGTATCTGATGCAACTCCACAAATACACAGAGATGGATTAATACAATAGCCCTAACAAACCTTAGAAGTAAGAAGTTGATATCCTCATTGTTCATTACTAAAAAATGGATGAGGTCATCAAGGATGTGTCCTGGAGGAGGTGGAGAGCTTGGGGGTGGGGAGGGTACACCTGTTTTGTGTTGATTCAAAAGCAATCTAAACTACTTTTTAAACAAGTCAAACTGAGGTTTTCTTCTTTCTGAAATTTTAAATTCAGAAGCAAATAAGGCATTAAAAATAAAAAGCCTCCAAGGACACCACCACCCACTAGTATACTGTGAGGCTTTATTTGAATATATTCTGCTTTTATTGCTTTGTTCTCTTTCCTTACTATGATTTATAAAGCAGTGTGGGAAAATGGTTAACGCAGAGTAAAAGTTAAAATTAAAACCACTTTTTCCACTATGGTGCTATCTGCTTCCCACCCCCTCATCCCTGGAGGCCTGTTCAACTGAGTTTAGTAGCACAAAGGCTACTGAGTTCCAGAACTATATTCATAATCTACCTACGTTGGATTGATTTCCTAGCTCCAGGACAAGATAAATGATTAGTTGGTTTTGTTGATAAAATGGCAAGCATTGATAAATAATGGAATAAGCTCATTTCAAGATGTTTGTAGAACTCTGGAAATGTGGGATTTATTCAACTATTCAGGTTAGCTCAAATGACTTTATGTATGGAGAATGAGCCTGCTTTGGGGCCCAGACAGTTCCCAAGGAGAACAATTACTGTTCACAGCCCTGTCACATCAGACTCAGATCAGCAGGGACCGCGTCTCCTGTTTCTCTCTGCCTGCCTGAGTCTTTTCACGCTGAGGAGAAGGACCTTGTCAGAGAGGCACCCCCCGTCTGAACCAGTGCCCCAACCCAAGCTCTTACAGTCACCCAAGTCTTTGTTGAACACTTACTATGTGCCAGGCATAGCACTGGCCACTTTTATACCTCCCACACATTTTACAGACCGTGTTTAAATCCCATTTTACCTATGAGAATATTGAGACTCACAATGATTAAGACTCTTCCCTTGGTCAGACAGTTCTAATCCCAGTGATAATAACAATAATCCAACCAGACAGAACAGAAAGCTCACTCAGACTATGGGACCAACATGGAAGACTGGTCACTGGTACCCATGAGATCAAGAAGTTAAATGCAGTAACAACAGTATATATCTGAAGTATGGCGCTAAGTGTCTTTAGGTACCATGCTTATTTTAATCATCACATCAAGGCCATGAAGCAGGTGGTAAAAGGACTCTATTTTAGAGATGGCACAATGGAGGTCTAAAGGAAGTTAAGAAAATTGCCGGTAACGGAGCTTTGCATGGTAATTCCTGCAGGCTAGGCTTAGGCAATAGAGCAGATACTGGTGCAGAGGACCTTGAGATAAGTCAGGACAGCTTCAGGCTGCAAGTAATGAGAAGGAAGACTCCAAGTGGGATGGAAGGCCTTCCACTTCAGCAAATATGTAGGCTGTAACACAGCACCCAAATGTTAGGGGATGAGAATGGAAAGTTATCTCAAAGTCACAACTCTGGTGGATATCAAGGAGGAGAGGCTGACGGGTTGGCATCAGTTGGGGAGCTTCTCTAAGAGAAATGAGTTATACACCCTTCTCTGCCCTGTAGGCACAAAAGGCACTTGGCTAGGGCTTTCTAGTGCCAACCACACTGCAGGGTTTTCATGGGGGAAGTCAGGCTCCAAGGAGTGTTTGAGGATGAATAAGTCACCATTAGGCGACCTTTTCCTCCACCACTACCTTCTGGCACAGAGATTCTATTTTTAAGTGAAACTGCATTGGGTATCTCTGTGACACACAAGTGGATTGAATTTTTAAAGTGATCAAAGGATTAAAATTAAGGAATGAACTTTAATGAGTCAGTTAGCAGAGTGGCAGGGATCAGGGAAAGGGACAGTGAGATTTGGATATCAATGTCTCCTCAAGGTGCTAGAAAATACTGAACAGACAAATAAAATGATAAGAGACCCAGTATTTGCTTCAAAATATTCTTGGGGTGTGGAAGATGGTGATGGATGAGAGTAGTTGAGAGCATAGATAAAATTAGACGAACCATAGGTTGGTCATTGTTGAATCTCTGTGATGAGTATGTTGGGTGTTCATTATATTCTTCTAGTTTATATATGTTTGAAATTTTCTGTAATAATTTTTTTAAGAAAATAGTAGCTGTGGTCTCGTCTTCAATTTCATAGAAAATTTCATCCCCCTTAGATTTTCTGCACAAAGCTGTGGGTATCCCTTACATCCAAACAATCTCCAAGTCCCTTCCTTCAGCCTCCAAATGTTATCTCAAATCTGTCCATTTGTCTCTTTCTCCACTGCCATGACCCTAGTCCTAGTCACCACCAGTATTGCATCTTGCTTAAACATGGCAGTGGCTTCCTAATTTCCCTCCCCAATTCCAGCAGAAATATCCATTTCCAATCTTCTCTTCCTATGGAAGATGAAATGATCTGCTCAAAATGCTGATCTGACATTCTCACAAGAAAAAAGCAAGATGCAGAATAGTATACAGAATTTTTGTACAAGAAAGGGGAAACAACACACTTAGGCCCACCTATGTATATAATCTTTGCATATATTTGCAAAGAGAAACCCTGGAAAGATAAACCAAAAACTAAAAAATAAAAGAGGAGAAAGTGCACAATGGAGGACATAGGTTAGCAGCAAAACTTCTCTAAATATGTCATTTTACAAATCTTGACTTTGGAATCACGTGTTTATAAGTTCAAAAAATAACATAAAGTAAAAGTAAAATAAAATAAGAGATTTCCAAAAATTGAAACCAAATTAAAATAAAGAAAAAATAATTGTTTACCAAATTGGTAACATTAACTGCAGCAAGAAAATAATTATTTCAAATAACTTGCATAAAAAGTATTTTACATTCTTGTGAAACATAGACTAAGAACCAAAAAAAAGTTGCAAATAAGTCTTACACTTCATTCAGTACTCTTAATGTTAGTATTAGTTTGAACTATATGAAATTGCCTATATTTGACCATATTTGACCTATTAAAATGACAATTTCTTATGTTGTAAGTAAATAAAGTAATATAATATTATGATACAAATGTGATAATACTATTTTATATTACAAATATAACAATATATTTATATGTAACATAAGTATAATATAAATAATATAATTCATATAAATATATATTATAGCAATATTGGTATTATTTTTGGAAATATTTTGTATATATTATAGAATAAAACAAAGAAGTAATTATGTTAATGTTAAGACAAAGATTTTCAGCAAAACAGAATAATACAACTATTATTTTATAAGTTAATAAAAACATTGATTTTTTTAAATTGAAATATAATTAACATATACATTATATATGTTTGAAGTGTGTAATGTGTTGGCTTGATACATTTATACATTGCAATATGATTGCTATAGTAGTGTTAGCTAACACTTTTATCATGAAATAATTATCTTTTTTTTTGTATTGAGAATAATAAAGATCTAGTCTCCTAGCTTTGAAGTTTATAATACAGTGTTGTTGACTGTAATCACTATGTTGTACATCAGATCTCCAGAAGTTGTTTATCTACTAGTTTCAAGTTTGTATCCTTAAACGTCTCCCCAATTCTCCTAGCCCCTGGTTACTGGGACGCTACTCTGTTTTTACAAGTTCAGCTTTTTTAGATTCCACATATTAGTGGAATAAAGTGGCATGAAGTATAAGGGGCATAAAGTATTGTCTTTCTCTTTCTAACTTGCTTCACTTAGCATAATGCCCTCAAATTGAATTGCAAATATCAGGATGAACTCATGATTCTTTTTCAAAAATCCTCCTTTCCTAACTGTCCACTAAAAAGACCTAGAAGCAATAGCAACCCAGAAACAATGAATAAGCCTAGGACCCAGATTGTGGTCTTGAAATATCTTTCCACTAAAAGGAAGCAGACACCCTTGTAGAAATGGCAGAAAATAGAAAAGTTAAGTTGGGGGATATGTTATTGTGTAGGGAAGCAAGGAAATGATCAAAGAGTAATGAGGTCCGGTTAAAAAGATGAAGACTTGACTAGCAGGCCTTCCCATTGGCTAACGGCAGGACAACTGATACATCAATAGAATGATGACTAAAACTGATTAAAACACGTTGAAGACATAAAAACCACAAATGCATAATGATACTGAAAAAAAGATCAGTGCACAAGTTCTTTATCCTTCAAAGCCTAGCTCAGAGGTTGTTTCTGTAAAGAATTTCCTGCTGCCTTCCAAAGTTAATCTCTCCCTCCTCTGTGTCATTAGTGTACCTTACATACACATTTTATAATTTCATTTACATTGCACTATTTGTCTCCCCAGCCAGACTGTGAACTTTGCAAAGCCGGGACTGTGCTTTGTTTATTTCTATGATTAAAAAGAAAGACACAAGGCCCAAGGTGGGGTCACTTGCCCCCAGAACAGCAAACCAAAACTTAATTGCAGTTTCAACCTCCCTAGGAGCGGAATTTTAAGCAAATCATTCTGGAGTTTTCTGGTTAGCACCAGTGAAGTAATCTGTCACAGGGCTCTCTCCACCCTCCAGAAGATGAGGGAATTCACCTAATAATCCCCTTGCTCTTCCCCCTAAGGGAAGGTGACCTTGCCTGAGACAAACTTTTCTTTTGCAAAATCTTCTTGTTCCACCCTCCTTCCTTTAAAAACCTTTCATTTTGTACAACTCCTTGAGGCTCCCCTCTACTTGCTAGATAGGGTATTGCTGATTGATTCATAAATCACTTAATAAAGCCAATCAGATCTTCAGATTTACTCAGGTAAATTTTCTGTTGTTTAACACTATCTTACTAACACTGAGCAACATACTTTGCCCAGAGTAGGGCTCAATACATTTTTGTTCATGCAAAACCATCAACACTTTGAAAATTATCAAAATGCACAATTACCAAGATATTCATGTACTGTCTTTAGCAGATATTACACATAAAGGAATCTATTACATTCTGGACCTTACAAAAAGATTTCTAATATGACTTCAATGTGACTCAGGAAATGGGACTCCTTATTACCCCCATTTCAAGTCTCTGGTGCATTCTGTTACTTGCCTTTGAGACATGAGCTAGTCATTGTCACTTCGTATTTATGTTGCCTCTTCACTGTGAACGTTGCTGTATGCCACAGGGCCATTAATTTTTTGTTATTTTTCAAAAGACCCCTGTGTGGGAAGTTTGGTTGCCATAACTGGGCAGATAGAACTGGAGAAATAATAAAGTAAATGAATGTGGTGTGGTGGGAAGCTTTGCAGCCTGCATTTCTCTCCATAACCTCAGACCAGCCATTTCTCTCTTTTGGGCCTCAGGTTCCTCGTCTGTAGAATCACCTCTCACCAGATGCTCCCAGAAGCCTCTCCTATGATCCAGAGTCTCTGATAACTTTACTTTGAAGAACTCAAAGAAAAGGTGACAATACACCTGCAGCAGGGTATGTGCACCCAGGAAATGTCTGTTTGGCTGGGGGATCATTCCCTGATAAGAGAAAGAAAAAACAAAATGCCATTATCTGGCTGGCCCAGGACCTGATGTTGCAACTTTTCCCATCTCAGATAGGATGCGGAGTAGCCTGGAGGGATGATTCCCTGCAGTTCGACCCATGAAAAAGAGAATGCACAATGGGATCAACAGAAAACCAAGGGTCTGGCCGGGAAGAAGGACAGAGAGCACAACAGGCAATGTAATGGACCTTCCCACCCCCGCCCCTCCTGTAGCCCCCTTGTTGACCCAGAATTCCAGATCAGCAAATCTGTAGCAGACTGTCCTCCCACTCCTGACTGTTGTCCACGGCAGACATTGCTAACTGATCACAGCACGATTTCCTTCTAAAGGCAGGCTAGGGATCTTTCTCGATTTAGTGTGTTCCAAATACCAACAATTGACTAGAGCTGGCATATTAGCTGAAATCTATTTTCCATCCTGGGCTCCAATTTCCCTCCTCCTGAGTCTAGAAAAGAAAGTACTAAGAAGAGGTTTGTCATTTAAACAAGTAAAGGACCGTGGGCAAGTTTCCTACTATGGGCGCTGATTTGTAAACAGAGAATTTCCTGGACCCTTCCCCTGTGTTTTTTGCATTCTAGAATTCTTATCTCCTTTTGGAAAACAGGGGGAAATCTATGTAACACTGCTGTCCCAAAGCTCTGGCTTCTTTATGACATGCTAGGATTTAGGCAACCCGGGTATATCTGGACACATCTGACTTGAGGAGTGGTAGGGGTCCACGGAAGGACAAGGGCTACGAGCCATCTTTTGTTAACTCTCCCCAACTTCCAGACAAGTTCTCTGGGATAAAAACAGTCGGATTAGGCCAAAAGAAAGCCCACAGGGCTGGCATCTGTTAAGTAGTCATTGCGAGCACCTTCTTTGGTAAGAAACTACTCTTTCTTGTCTTGTTTCAGGCTTAAATTGCTTTTATGTGTCCTGGAGACTAGATCAATAATCTCAATCTCTCACTCTCTCTCTGCTAGTAGACCTGAAATAAATAGTTTCAGGTGGAGGGAGGAAAGTAGGACAAATGGCAGACCCTCGGAGTATAGAAAGGGAGGTATGGAGGAATGCCAAAAGAAGGAATAATATATAGTATTTATTGATCACTTTCTGCGTGTCATGCCCGGTGTTATCACATTTACTCTCGACAACCTATGGGATATGCACTACTATGGATCTCCATTTTACACATGAGAAAATTTAGGCTCAGGGTACTAATTTTTTAGGGTCCTGCAGTGAGTTTGTGGGAGAGGAAAATCTGAGTCACATCTCTCTGGCTTCCTCCACCACACCGCACTGCCTCTCCAGTCCAACACGGAAGGATTTCATTAGACCACCTCAGATGCGTTAGTCAAATTTCCTGCAGTATAAAGAACAGAATGTCCATATTCAAGGAACCGTCCCTCTCCATTTATTGACTTTGCTTTTGCTCTATTCTTAGGCAATCTATCCCTTCATGGAGTTGTAAGATGGCTACCATCAGCACAAGACTTCGACCTATGCCCTCAGTGACGCCAGCAGGAGAAATAATTCTTCTTCCTTATAGTTCTGGTAAAAACCCGGGAAAATGTCTTTTTGGTCTGGCTCACACCCAGTGCCCAACTCTGAGCCATCACTATGGACAACTGAAAAGAAATTAAAATTCACTGCCCAGACCTGGGTCAGCAAATGCCCATCCCTGGAGGAAGTGGGAAGAAAAGCCCTTCCAAATTACAGGGGCTGCAAATCAGGAAGGGATGCTCCCCTCAGTCAAATTCAGGTGCAGCGTCTTGAAAAAGAAGTGGATGGGTATCACCAGTCAGAACAACAGATGTCTCCTCGCTCAACTTTCACCTATTCAACACCACAATATTCCCAAAGAACCGGCCTTGTGGTCATGCCTTATGTAACAATCAGAAGCTTTGTCTCAGGCAAATCCCAGAAGCTGAGAACTTTTCCTGGTACTGGAGCCTGGGCCCAGGCCTAGTGTATTAGTGTAGTCATGGTGGGTAGCCTCTCCATTGTCCCTGCTTTGCCCTCTAGCCAAAGCTTCACAAAGGTCCCACAGCCCTCACAAGCAGAAGCAAGGGTAGGTCCCTCTCCTCGTGTGGAAAAAGGCTGCATTTTTGCCATAAGAAAGTTTTAAATCCTGCCTTGTCACTGGGCTGGGTGGTGGGAGGGACTCCAATCTCCTACTCGGTCACTTGCCTCTCAGATCAATTTCATTGTTCTTCAAACCCTATTTGTAATTCAAGGCCAGGTTCTCATGCACCTTCTCCATGAAGCTTTTTCTATCCTTTCTAGTATAGTACTTATCTCACATCTCTCATGATGCAGGATTTTCGTTCTTTAAAAAGATTTTTTTTTTTAATTTCAAAATGTTTGATGCATATAAAACAGTACTTGTAATATATGTGTAACTTGTAAAGCATAATTATAAAACAAGTGCCCATAAACCTACCACCCAATGTGAGAACTGTCTCTGTGTGTTTCGGCTAGTATTTAAGAATGAGGTTGACTATTATATTTTAATTTCATGTCCAGCTACTTTAACCACTTGCTGATTCATTCTAATAATCTGCCTATAGATTAATTTAAGCTTTTTAGGTAATCATTTCATCTGTGACTCATGGAAATTTTTCTTTCCAATCCTCTTAACTTTTTTGGGGGGGCAGGGGTCTTACTATATTGATTAGACTTCCAAACAATATTAAATAGAAATTGTATTAATGGGCGTATGTGGGGGATGCTGTCATGTACTACCCAGATATGCCTTTCAGAATCAGACTCATTCTCTCAGCTGCAGGGATACTGCTGAAGATGGTCCTCAGTTGTACGTCCTTTCTGGGGATCACCTTGGTCGAAGAAAACTGTCTCACTCTGGGTACGCTTCCTCTTGGGACCCATCTTCATCTAACCACTGACACCAGGGTACAAAGCCCTCGCCTCTTTGTCCCAATCAGGTATAGTTCTAAAGGGCCACTCTGCTTCCAGAGCTCACTGTGAGTTTGGCTGAGGTCTTCACTGGCACTGAGGGCAAAATAAAAAAATATATATATTTTCAGGTAAACTGAGGGAGTTTACCTCTAGCAGATCCTCATCAAAGAACTGTTGCCTTTCAGCAGGAGAAAACTGACCCTGTTCATAATAAAAAAACTTTCAGCATGGGGGAGATAGAAGGAATTTCCTTAACCAAATAAAGGCTACCTACCAAAACCGTACTGCAACCTTATTCTTAGTGATGATAGAGTAACAACATTCTCTTGAAAATGAGGACTCAGATAAGGAAGCTGTCACAGGCTGTGTTCCACAGGAAGCAGACCTGAGACCAAATGCTTACTGGGAGGGCTCCTGGGACCAACACGTAGGGAAGGGAGAGCGAGGAGCTGGCTTGGCCGTGGGAGAAGCTAAGCTGGGAAACCACGCCAATCAAAGAGGTTCAGGCTAACCTGCTGGAGGGGCCACATGGTGAGAAGTTTAGAGCCGGCAGAGCTTCCAGCTAAATGGGGCTGCGTGAGTTCCCACAGATGATACCATGTGCAATGGGACTGCCCGGCCTGGCTCGGCCGACCCATAGGACTATGACAAATAATAAACTGTTGCTGTTTGAAGCTGCTAAATCTTGGAGTGGTATGTTATAAGGCAACTGAATACTGGGACAGAGGTCCTCCTGGGTACATTGTCCAACATATTGCTGGAAGCAAAAGTCCTATTTGTACTTTCTGCCCTGATTTATATTTTCATTCCGTTCATCTGTCCTCTAGGGCAGAATTACATAGTTCTAAAGAGCACGGACAGGCTTCCTGGCTTGGATTGACACTACCCAGTTATGTGACCTAAGTTATATTATTTTTTTTGGCCTTCAACATTTTCTGGCCTTTCTGGCCTTCAACATTTTCATCTGTAGAATAAGGGTATCAGTAGTATCTACATTATAGGGTTGTTAGGTGGGTTATATAACAATATATTTAAGGTAGTTATCCAGACCCCAGCCCATAGTTATAATGTTATGATCTGAATGCTTGTGTCCCCTTCAAAGTTCGTATATTGAAGCCCTAATCCCCAGTGGGGGATTAGATGGTATTTGGGGTGCTATTTGGAGGTGGGGTGGTATTTGGAGATGGGGGGTCTTTAGAAAGTAATTAGGCTTAGATGAAGTCATGAAGGTGGCGGCCCCATGATGGGATTAATAGAGGAAAAGACATGAGATCTCTCCTATAAGAGGAGGAAGAGACGTGAACCAAGGAAAGACCATGTGAGGACATAACCAGGAAGAGAGCCCTTGCCAAGAACATCACCATGATCGTGGACTGCCAGCTTCCAGAACCATGAGAAACAAATGTTGTGTAAGCCCCTTAGTCTATAATATCTCATTATGGCAGCCCACACTGACTAAGACATACATGCTCAAAAAATATTTTCTGTTGTTGTTTTCATCCATCTTGGCATTTGAAGCAATGCCAAACCTACTAGGTGCTAAATAAATATTTTTTTAAATCAAGGGATAGATGGATCAATGAAATAATTTGTAAATGAATCTCTTTGCCGCCTCCTGCCTGGTTTGCCTGTTTCTGCTTAGCAATGATTTATTGTCACTTCTTGCTGCTCTGGGTCTTGCCCCTTTCCAGTTAAGAAGCTCCAGCATTCGGAATCAAGCCATCCTTTGTTTCTTTTCACTGATCATTTCAGAGCTGACCATATTTTAATCAGGGATCTGATCAGCTCCTTGCAAAGAGGAATTTCTATCATCTTCTTTCAGATGTACATCCAAGGGCAGAGTTCACATAAAGATCCAGGCAAAAACAAACCAAAACCAAAAACAAACCAAAAACAAAAACAAAAAAACAAACCAAAAACCAAAAACCGAACAACAACAACAAAACACCTCCTCTGACTTCTTCCCAGGGCAGGAAGCTCATTCCAGGAAGACTCTCATGTAAATCTGAAATCTGACGTTAGTCATCAAAAAATGTCAGTTGAATCCAGTGCCGCTTTAGCATGAGGTCTCCTGACTTGTTGATTTCATTGGCTGTCTGAACACTGGTTTTTGCAGTTTCATAATGGAAGCCGCCTCAGAAAAATAACTCAGCGGAGGAAGAAAAGAACAAGTAAGAGATAGTGCCCTCAGAGACGAAGTTAAGGGAGCTCAGCTACTTTGAGGGGGTCCAACAGTTGCTGCTGGAGTGTTTCTACGGCTCTGAACGAGTGTGTACCAGCACCACCCCTAAAGAAGGAAGCAAGAGCCTACGGCCACATTGCTGACCCATTTGCCAA
Organism: Callorhinus ursinus; assembly: GCF_003265705.2. Taxonomy (NCBI): domain Eukaryota; kingdom Metazoa; phylum Chordata; class Mammalia; order Carnivora; family Otariidae; genus Callorhinus; species Callorhinus ursinus. Next base: position 43,066,482 of record NW_027397065.1, read on the forward strand.
CGGCAAACTGCTTCACTGTGGTGGGTACAAAACACAGGCCTTCTCATAAAAGCCAGCAGAGGCAGACATATTAATGAGATAGTGGCATTTTGTTCTTCTCCTATGAGGCCCAACCATGATATTTGCTTGAAGCCCACAGATAGATCCCTCCTCATCCTCAACACAGCTCCATATTTAGAGAATGCTAATTGCACTAGGTAGTAAGAACCCGTCTCTCTTCTTCATTCTCTTGCCTGGCCAGCGCTTTGTAGGATTCGGCTAAGATTTCTGGTGTGCTCTCTGGAGCCAAAGAGTCCATTGGCTTCAAATTGTTGACTCTGATCATTTCCTGTATCCCAGGTGTGGGGAAAAGAGAGGGACTTATGTGCAGCTGAGCATGGAATCCCATCACCTGGGAGAGATCAGAGGATAAAGGAAGAAGAGAACAAAGGCGGGGGGAAAAAAGTGCAATAAAAGGCCCAAGTCCATGTTGGCAGGAAAGAGGATCCGCAGGGAGTAGTGGTTAAGGTGAACAAGACTGAATTCCAATCCCATTGTTGCTACTTACTGCCTGTGGGACTTGGAGAAGTTGCTTAACCTCTCTGAGCTTCACTTTCCTCTTCAAGAAAAGGATATAATACCCACCTTGACTTTAGTTGTAAGAAAAGTACAGGGCATAACACATGGTGATTTCTCAGTAAATGATTATGTGTTATTGCTCTGAGTAGCCCTTCCTCTAGACTGGATTTTTCTATTTGTTTAAGATTGTGTGCTATCTAAACATGATAGAGACCAGTATTGTTATAGGTAATTGACTATAATTTGAGGAACCAGAAAGACCACCACCCCTTCCAAATATCAGTGTTGACCAGTATGGTGAATGAGGCCTGCAAATCCCATCTTTGGAGTTCATCCAATAGCCAGGAAGCTCCCACCTCCATTACCTGTTCCTCATTTAACACAAATATTGTATCCAAGAGTATGTAACATACTAAGGCCAAGAGTCCTAAAGCAGTGCATTAAGCGGTCAAGATTTGTTTGACTTTTCTCTCTCTTTTACAGGGGGAGGAGAACTTTTCTGGTTGCTCTGAGACAATACCAAGTGTCCCGATCACTTTCACTCTTGAAGTGTGGTCTCACTTGGCCCTAACCAGGTCAAAAGGTAAGGCTCCCGCCTTCACTTCTGTTTGTCACCCACCCTCAACCAGGTAGGGTTGTGGGGAGGGGGCCAGCAGCTTTCTTTCCCCAACCCCACCTCCCCACTGCCCGCCTGTTCCTTCTCACGTGTGATCATGTTTGGTCCACAGGGGTAGCCTGGCTCTGGAAAATTCTGGGAGTTCCAGCCGATCCCAGCACAGCCACCTCTCCTCAGCTTGCCTGTGTTTGTCAAGCCCCTTGGCTTCCTCTAATGGGTCCTGTCACCAGGTTAGAGGGAAGTGGATGGAAGAGGCAGGCAAGGCTCACAGCACAACTCTCTTCCAAAGCAACACTGGCTACGGATCCTCTCTTGCAATCCTTTGATACCCTCACTATGGGTAAATGATTGAAGCATCCCCTGATTCTCAGAGGAAATGTTGCCGCCTGGTCTGCCACAACTGACTTTGGTGTATGGTATCTTCTGTGTTTTGGGGCTTCAGTTACAACTTCTAGTTTAACACATTACTACATAAAACTATTTCCAAGGGACTGTGGTAAACGTGGTGCATCTTCTTGGAGCACAAACTTTGATCACAAATTTGTGGTGGGAAGGGCATGGATTAGAGGTGGGTGTGTAGGGCAGTGGGGGTGGGGGGAGTGTCGAACATGTTACTTGGCAAGAAATGCAAATTAAAAGTTAAAATAGATTATACACACACACACACACACACACACACACACTTCATATTTGTTTGTGGTGGCTTTTTCAAGCAAAGCCTCTAGCTCACCCCCAATCTCCACAACCGCCAGGAGTAAGTATTTGTACTTCTCCCCCATTAGGAGAGGGCTTGGGGTATGGGTAGAGGAGGCATTTCTTGAAGCTCGGCATGAAGACGTTATGAGCTATTTCCTAATTGCAGTGGAGATCATAATCAAATCACCCCGAAGCTGCACCGACCTGACATTCGTTATCACATTTTTTGCAGACTTCTGTGTTAAATTATCAGGGATAAGTAAACAGAACCACAGTGCGTTGCTTTGTGAGTGTTTGGCAGAATGTGGGGGAATGGGCGTGGATTAGAAAGAACATCTCAGAGCTTCACCAGGACAGTATCTGTGTCTCTCAGTAGACACACGTGGCTCCTGAGCCCATGAAACGTGGTAAGGTCGACGGAGATGTGCTGATGTGTAAAATACAGCCTAGTATAAAAAAAGAGGGGACACTATCTCATGGATAAATTTCCATATTGATTCTATGTTGAAATGATAGCGTTTTGGAAATATTAAGTAAAATATATTACTAAAATTAATTTTACTTCTTTTTAAAAGGAACTTTCAAAAACGTGTCTATTGGAAAATTTAAAATCGTATACATATGACTCACATTTGTGGCTTACGTTCTATTTCTCTTTCACGGCTCTGTCTTGCAATCATCTGATCCAATAGTCAGCACACTATGGCCTGTGGGCTAAGTCCAGCTGACTGTTTTTGTAAATAAAGTTGCATTGGCCCACAGCTACACACATTTCTTTGCAGACTGTCTATGAGTATTTTCACATTGTAATGGTAGATTAGAGTTGTTGCAGACTCAAATGTGTGGGCTGCAAAGCCTGAAATATTTATTATCTGGACCTTTATAGAAAAAGTATGCCGACTTCTGGAAATACAACTCTCTACACCTTACAAGTAAGAAAGTGAAACCCGGAGAGAAAAAATGACTTACCCAAGGGCGTGTGAATGTGGGAGTCGGAGGCAGGGGGGCCCGCATCCTGCTCTTTGTGTGGCACTGTGCCTCGGATTATCTGTTGGGGTTGAGGGAGGACGTTGTTCCCTGTGGGAGGGCAGACTCAGACTCCAGCGGACAGTGAGAGAGGCAACTCCATCCCAGGGCACAGCAAGGCCCTGAACCAAGGGCAAGGCGCAAGGAATAGGCTCACAGAGAAGGCTGCCGCCCAGCTAAGAGTCGGGGGTGGGGCTGAGAGTTCCAAGGGCCACCCTCCTCCCGGTCCACTTTGTTTTACGTTATTCCAGAAATACCTTCACTGGGCCACAACTGAAAGCTATTTTCTCTATTTCTAAGGGAATTGATACAAAAACATCATTTAAAAAAATATTGCTGAATCATTTGCAGAATCCTCTTCAAAAATATTGGCTGTTGTATTACTCAGTGGTCTGCAATAAGGATAAGCCACATGATACATTTCTCCTAGGACTCAGTGACAGGAAAAATGTTGTTTCTCCAGATGGACTTGTATAGGTTTTTAAATTATAGCATGAGAACTCTATAACCACACATGTTGCTCATTTTGTGTTGGCTGCCAGGATGATTAGAGCTAAAATCTGTGCTTAATTTCAGTTACCAGCTCATCCAAGGGGGTCTTGTGATGGTTAATTTTATGTATCAAATTGACTGAATCACAGAGTGTCTAGATATTTGGCTAAACATTATTTCTGGGTGTGTCTGTGAGAATGTTTCCGGATGAAATTAGCATTTAAATCAGTGGACTCAGTAAGGCAGAGTGCCCTCCTGACATGAGTGGGCATCATCTAATCCCTCCAATCCATCGAGGGCCTAAATAGAACAAAGGTGGAGGGAAGGAGAATTCATCCTTCTTCTGCCTGACCGCTAAGCCGGGACATCGTGTTTTCCTGCCCTTGGACTAAGACTTACACAATCAGTTCCCCTGATTCTCAGGCCTCGGGGCTTGGACTAAACCACTCCATGCGTTTTCCTGGGTCTCCAGCCTGCAGAGAGCAGATCTTGGGACTTCTCAGCCTGCATAGTTACATGAACCAATTCTTCATAATAAAAAAATAAATAGGTAGATAAATAAATAGGTGGATAGATGATAGATAGATAGGCAGGCAGATAGACAGATCAGTCCTATTGATTGTGTTTCCCTGGAGAACTCTAATACAGGTCTGTTATATTGTACCATTCCTTCAGCCTCGCTCAGCTTTAAACTTTTATTTTGTAACTCATTTCTTTCCACACTTACTATGTTACCTCCTTTGTGCTTTTTCAAGGAATATTTATTTAGGGCCCACTCAGAGCCCACACCCTTGAGATACAAAAAGAAATAGTTTCTATTCTCAAGGGATGTATGGAATAATGTTGAAGTAAGGAAAAACACTCCTTGGAAATATCAAGAGTGGTGCCCAAACTTTTGAGTAGAACATGTGATACTCTATACAGTGTCATTCCATGAATCCTGAACAGCTCTCTCTACTATCCCAGCTACAATCAGGATGGTAGATACATGATTTATATATAGCAACTTCCCAATTTCTGTGCCCGTGGCAGACATCACAATGAGTAAGGCACTGGCGACGCTAGGTCGGGAGAGACAGGTAGGGGGCTACGTAACCAGGCTCACAGAAATCCCAGGTGTGGAGAAATGTTATACAATAGATATTAACCAGAAAGAAGGGAACATGACAAATCCACCTTGTTTGTTCTAAGTATAGATGAGATATTCTCATAATATTTACAAATCCACCTTGTTTGTCTCAAATGTTATACATGAGATACTTGTCAAGTTCCCTGGTCAATTTTTTATAAAAGACTAGCCATAAAAGCCCTCAGGGGCAACCCATTCGGGACCCCTCTCACTCTAGAGAGCTTCTCTTTCCTTTCTGTTCTCATCTTCTCACAGTAAACTTTCACTTCACTTCATCTTTTGTCCTCGAGATTCATTCTTTGACTCAGTGAGACAAGAACCCTGCAACCCTGAAACAATGATGTATCACAGCATTATTTTTCACAAATCTATTGTCTGTAGGCTGCGGCGTGAATCAGGTAGCCACTGCCACTTAATTAGAAAGGGATATCTATGCCATCTTCTACAATCCACAGATAGAGGATCACTCATTCAGCTTCCTATTAAAGAGTAAATAATTGTGGGAGGAGTAAAGCTTGGTAGAAAATGACATCAGTCATTAACAATTTAATATAAATCAGGGGCACCTGGGTGACTCAGTGGGTTAAGCGGCTGCCTTCAGCTCAGGTCATGATCCCAGGGTCCTGGGATTGAGCCCCAAATTGGGCTCCCTGCTCAGTGGGAGTCTGCTTCTCCCTCTCCCCTCCCCTCCCTCCAACTTGTGCGTGCTCTCTCTCTTTCTCAAATAAATAAAATCTTTTTAAAAAGCAATTTAATATGAATTAAATAACTCTCTCTCATTCTCCCTCTTTCTCTCTCTCTGACAGCCATTTCACGTATACAGTTTCAATGATCTTGAAGACATTGGCCACCAGAGGCTAGTAAAGAAGACAAAATTAGAACTTGAGGATGGTTCAGAGCAAACTTTGTACACTCCACCATTTTGCAAATTAATGATATTCTACATGGATAATAACGGATCTCCAAACTTTCTCCCTGTTCCTCAAGGGCAAGATTTTTGCCTCAAATTGCTACATTGTTCCTTTTCCCTTTGCTTTCTGTTGTCTTTCTCATTATACATTCTTCCTAACTGTAAAACTCCTGAACACATGTGTATTTAAAGGAGATTAATCATTCAAATACCATAATTAGTTCAAGAATTGTGTCTTTTTGAGATGGAATGAGCTAATTAATTTTTTTTCTCCCAGGGAACCTGCTCTCAGATGTGAGCTAATTAGTGAGCTGCACATCAAAAGAAGTGAAGTGTATCTTGTAAATAGGATTTCATTTAAAACAGATCAAAGGACTATTTGCCCAAATAACTCCCCCATCCTCTAATTTCTGTAAGCATCAGGCAGATGGCAAAGAGAACAACAAGTCACCAACATGATAGACGTAACTCCAAAAGAATAACTGTGGTGCCCAAGTCGAATATTAATGAAGACAGAGAACTGAGTATGTCCAGAGGTGGAATTTCACTTCTTAGAACTTTCATAGTTGGGTTTCTGATGTAGACCAGCAGGGCAATGATCCATGTTTTTGATTCAGCCTGAATCAAAAGCTAGAGGATTGGAATTATGGTCTCTAGACTTGGTTCTCTCTGACTGGAAAGCTGTGTCACCTTTGACAGTTGCTTAACCTCTCTGGGACTCACTTCCCTCATCTGTAATGAATGATCTCAGTCCATTCTCTACACACCTCTCTAGAGATTTGTAAAGATCAAGTGAGATGATTAATGGGACAAGGGTTTGGAAAAAATCTAAAATGGCTATACAAATGTAAAACATTTTTGGCATGATTAACAAGGTCTCCATAAGCAGAATAAATTAGAAGGAGGGAAAGTTTCCCAGATGATTTTGGCCAAAATTATAGATCCTGAGGAAAAAGGCATCCCTGTGGGCTGCCTCTGCAGATCAGATTCGTAGCATAATTGCTCAAACCTCCTTTCTCTTGTGATTACAATTAGAAATTAGCTTCCAGAGAAGAAACAACTCAAACTAAGGAAGAGAATGCAAAGGTCTTTTTGTTTTCCTTTGAAGTTCCAGATTTCTGAACATGACAGATACCACAAGAGCACACTTCCTTGTCCTTCTAAACATTCAGTCCTGCATCTGTCGGCCTAGAAGGACAAATGGGGCCAAAGCAGCTGGTGATTGACGGTGAGAAGGGCCCTTTGCTGGAATTTAAAATGCAAACTGATACAAAGGCAATCAATAAATGCAGCTTTGTTGTTGTTGTTGTTGTTTTGCTACAAAAATAGCTTCATGTCATTTTTTGGTGGTTGTTGTTGAACACTAAGAATTTCAAGGTGGACAAGGAAGTGGGTAGGATGTTCCCTAAAGAAAAGCCCTACCCAGGGAAACCGGACAATGTAATCCTGCATAGGAGACCGTGAACATGAACACAGATGGAGAGGTGCACTTAGGTCTGGTGACGGGCAGTGGCTCAGGGAGCAGCTGGGGAGGAAAGGATGGCTCTGGACTGTGCTGGAAAGGTCTCGGGTCCCTTTGTATACAATAACTGGTAACACTATAAACCCAGAGCTCCTAACTGGGTCCATGTATGTCCTTAAGACAAGGACATGAGAGGGTCTGCTTCCTTTTCCCAACCTCACCAAATCGGGAAGGCACACTTCTTCCTACAGTGAAGAGAACATGAGAGAGAAATGGAGGGCTGGAAGCTCCCTTCTCCCTGCTTCAGACAAGACAGAGGTCCTGGTCAAAGGGTCCTGGTGGGCGCCGGCTGCAAGGATATAGGGAGACAAGGGTTGGTCCACTCTGAACAACAGCATTGCAGGTGCTATGGACTCGGCAGGAACAGCCTGGTTTTTTTAAAAAATTTTTTATTGTTATGTTAGTCACCATACATTACATCATTAGTTTTTGATGTAGTGTTCCATGATTCATTGTTTGCGTATAACACCCAGTGCTCCATGCAGTACGTGCCCTCTTTAATACCCATCACCAGGCTAACCCATCCTCCCAACCCCCTCCCCTCTAGAACCCTCCGTTTGTTTTTCAGAGTCCATCATCTCTCATGGTTCGTCTCCCCCTCCGATTTCCCCCCTTCATTCTTCCCCTCCTGCTATCTTCTCTCTCTCTCTTTTTTTAACATATATTGCATTATTTATTTCAGAAGTACAGATCTGTGATTCAACAGTCTTGCACAATTCACAGTGCTCACCATAGCACATACCCTCCCCAATGTCTATCACCCAGCCACCCCATCCCTCCCACCCACAACCACTCCAGCAACCCTCAGTTTGTTTCCTGAGATTAAGAATACCTCATATCAGTGAGGTCATATGATACATGTCTTTCTCTGATTGACTTATTTCACTCAGCATAACACCCTCCAGTTCCATCCACGTTGTTGCAAATGGCAAGCTTTCATTCCTTTTGATGGCTGCATAACATTCCATTGTATATATATACACTACATCTTTTTTATCCATTCATCTGTCGATGGACATCTTAGGGATAGCTTGTTTTTTTAAACTTTTCTTTTTTATTGAGGTGAAAGGCAATAACAAAACATAATATAGCATACATAATAAAACATCATCTCAAATTAACCATGTTAGAGTGAACATCGTACTGGCCTTTGGTACATCCACAATGTTGTGCAACCATCAGGTCTACCTAGTTCTAAACATTGCCCCACAAGGCTCATACCCATCAAGCTGACACTTGTCATTCCACCCTCCTCAAAGCTAATACTTTCAGTGGGGGCCTTCTGTTGCCACCCCACCCTCACAAATCACACACAGGGCTCACCAGGGCCTTTTCAAAGCCTGGTTGCAAACCCTCCTCTGCGTGTCTGTGTAGACACAATCTTTGCATCTCTGGGCACCAGGGAGAAGTTGGCTCAAGCATTCAGAGGCCCCAAGACCCCATACCCCATGCTGTCACAGGCACCTCTGCCCAAAGGATGGCATCTCTAATAGAGGTACGTCAGGCCTGTGGAGCGGAGTTTGTAGGTGTTTAGTGAGCGGCATTAACAGCATGCCTAAGGATGGCTCTGGATCCATCTCCCACTCTGGGGGTGGGAGCATCTCTTTTGACCACGAACACATTTCCAACTGGCTACAAGCTTCTTGCTCCAAATCAGTGCTTGAAGCGATCACTGGAGGCTTCTTGAAAAACATGGCATGTCACATCTCTCCTGCTGCCCCCACAAAGCCAGCACGAGGTAGCAGGAGCTCAGTCAACATTGGTGGAATTACCCACCAGGAGAGAATGGGGCTGGGTGCTTATATGCCAGTTAGCAGGGTATTAAGAGTCTACACTGGGAGGCATCAGGTCTGGCCTGAATTCTCATCTCTGCCCCCATGCCCTGGTCTTTTGGTATTTATGAGCCTCAGTATCCTCATTTGCAAAACAAGTTGAAAATAATACTTCTCTCTAGGGCCAGAGTGGGTGTTATGAAAGCTATAATTGATGTAACGTGCTTAATACAGTTTCTCCCATGTTGGAAGTCTCCGCACATTGCGGGAAAGGATGACTTCAGTTGCAGGGCTGAGAAAGAGGGCTAGAAGGTACAAGACATGGCTGGAAAAGTAAGGAAGGGTTTCAGCAGGAGAAGCAAAAGTGCAGGATCCAATGGAAGATACAGGGATGGTTGCAGATCAGCTAACAAGAAGTGACTTCACTTCTGCTTCCCACTTCCCGAGTGCCAGCACTGATAATCTGAAGGACCTCATCAAGCAGCTGCAGGCCAAAGGACAGGAATGATGGGGTCTGTTCAAACAGCCAGTCAGCCCTTGCTCCCATGTGCTCTTGCACAACTAGTAATTAAATAAATAAATAAATAAATAAATAAATAAATAAATAAATAACTGTAACCTTTCTCAGTTTACCTCCAATAGGAATCAGATATCCCATGGAGGCCTTGTCTCTCAGCATTCCAGAGGAAACTCCCAGGCTGGGATGTGAGAACAGAGGCTGTGTTAAGCAAAGGGAGACACATTCCCAAATACCAGGGGGTGCTTGTATTATGATGTGGAGTCGTATTCCTGGCTCTGAGCTCGAATCTGCATTCCCATGGAGGCAGCACTCAGCTCTTCCACTCCACATAAGCCCTTGAACAATTCCTACATCAGCCGAATGAACTGTTGATGTGAACCGAACCTTCTGCTTCATCCAAGCAGATTGTTTTCCAAAGCCATGGTGTTTCCTACAATGTTTCCTGCCATGTTGGGGAAAGTAAAATATTTTACTTTGGGGGTGCCTGGGTGGCTCAATCAGTTGAGTGGTCAACTCTTGATTTTGGCTCAGGTCATGATCTCAGAGTCGTGAGATCAGGCCTGGTCTCAGGCTCCACGCTCAGCAGGGAGTCTGCTTGAGAATCTCTCTCTCCCTCTCCCTCTGCCCCTCCCCCTGCTCACTCGTGTGCTCTTTCTAGCTCTCTGTCTCTCTCTAAAATAAATAAATCTTAAATTTTTTTTTTTTTTTTTTGGAGCTAGGATGGTCTTGGGTCAGGGCAAAGTTCTTTCTCTTCTTTGTTAAAGAATTACTTTTAACCTGATAGAATCCTGACTGATAACTTAGGCAGGACCAGTTGATTTTACCAAGTCAATAGAAGACAGAAAAAAAAATGGAGACCCAACAGCACATGAATGTATATTGTGTATAAATTTATTTTGCAACTGGACATTTTTTCATTCTACAATATCAATCAGTTTTATGGTTCATAATCTAACTGGAATAAACTGGAGAGTGATGTTCTGAGAAGTATCAAGAACATTTCTTGACCGATGTAGAATATTTCAAGTTGTTTGCTGTGGTAAACTCTCTCCGTTATCTCTCTTGTGAGATACTCAGTTAATTCAACATTGTTCACTAACCCTTTGATGTCAGGAGATTCCTTTGGAGAAGCTCCAGGAAGGTGAAGTGACTGTTGATGTCCAGGTTTCATGCAAGTCTGTGTGTACATCTACTCTTGCCTGTGAATTATTTGATATTTTTTCTTTACTTCCTAGGTCATTTTTCTTTACTACATAGGTCATTTTGTTCAGCAGGTTCCCTAAATATCTGAGGACCCTGAGGGATACCGTATTATTTTTGAAGGTAGAAAACAAAAAAGGACTCTGAATCTAAACTGTTTTGTGGAAAAAAGAAAAAATAAAATCAAACAACGGAATCCAACAATTTACAGTAATCACCGAAGAGAATTACTTAAGTGAAATTCCTATCACTTCTGAAGGACTTTAAACCAATTCTGAGATTTACAGAATTATTTTCTAATTTCCTTTATACTTACATTTCAACATTTGGCCCCTGCTCATTTCATATAATAACATTTATGTAAGTTCCTTCACATTTATCATTTAACTTGCTCCTATAGATTAATGCCCCTTTGAAGTGGTGAAGACCGCTATTTTTTTTAACCAGAAAGCTATTTTCATACCCATTTTCTCACTTGTTCCATGCAACAATCTATGAAGTAAGTCGGCAACAAATGTGTTGTTACCCCCATTTGACAGATGAAGGCACTAAGTCAGAGAGAGACCAAGTGACCGGCACCTGGAAACAAAGTAGTGAACAGAGGCCTAAAAATTAAATCTCTGGGAACAGAGTGCTAGTAGGAAAAAAAAAACAAAAACAAAAACAGAAGGACCAAGATTTTTAAAATTACCTACATTTGGGAAAAAACTGGAAAGGAATGTGCAAAATGAAATGAGTTGTATAAAAGGGCTGTGAGTGGGCGCCTGGGTGGCTCAGTCGTTGGGCGTCTGCCTTTGGCTCAGGTCATGATCCCAGGGTCTTGGGATCGAGCCCTGCATCAGGCTCCCTGCTCAGCGGGAAGCCTGTTTCTCCCTCTCCTACTCCCCCTGCTTGTGTTCCCTCTTTCGCTGTGTCTCTCTGTCAAATAAATAAATAAAATCTTGAAAAAAAAAAAAAAATCAGTGTGCATTAAAAAAATAAAAAAATAAAGGGCTGTGATTGTGGGTGAGTGCTTATTGTTTAAGACATTTTCTTTAATGTTTTTACAATAGTGGTTTCAATATGAATAAAAAATGGAAAAGGGAAATAGAAAACTGAGTTTGAGTGGAAAATGGTCTTGTATTATATGGGGTTGTGGACCAATTTTAGCTTAAGTGTTTCCAAAGTTCAAGATCCAGCCCCTGGTTAATGTTATGTGTACAAATCTTAATTTCGAAAAAAAAAAAATCAATATTTCTTGATCACATACTGTGTCCCAGGCACAGAACTAGGTGTTTTGTATGGATGACTTTATTGTTTTCTCCACAACAACCTAATGATTTAGATAGGGTTCTCTATTCTACAAAAGAGGACCCTGAGGCTCAGAGAGGTTAAGTAACTTGTTCACAACTACGTGGCTAGGAAGCCACAAAACTGGAACTGCATTCCAACCAGCTTGACATCAGTGCTCATGTTCATTATCACTGTATTATATTGCCTCCAAGCAATTCTATTTGTCATTGTTGGAAAAGTCAGAAGACATAGAGCTTACAATATTTCCTCGGAATCGATTTGTCCCTTCCTCCTTATGTTTACTTATATGATTCCTTCTCACATCTGTTTAGTTTTATTCATGCTCAGGAAGAAGATTAAGTGTCATCTCTAATACCACCTCCTATTGATTAGCAGTGTCTGTCTGGAGTAGGGTATCGACAAGGATTCTAAGGCTATGAAAAAAATTGCTATGATTGATTTGCGATGTCTGCCATGGGCACGGGAGGGGGAAATGTTGGCCAAGAGCAGGGTATTTGCCTGCCAGCCTTTGAAGGTGGATGGAAGGAAGCATTTGGATGGCAGGCCTGCAACCACTTCTTATGCTCCATAAGCCATTCAAGGGAAATGGAAGTGATTTTGACTCCAAACCACTTAAAAGTGATGAGGGAGAAACCCTGAGTCCTGGTTGATTGACAGGAGCCTAGTCTGACAGACTAACAGAACTTCCACTGTTCCTGTCTCTCACTATCAACAGGATCTTCCTCTTGTTCCCCATTGGGTTCATTTATTTATTCAACCAATAGAGAGGGTCTACCAGATGCCAAACATTATTCTACATACCGGGGAAAGAGCAGAAAATAAGATGGACACAATCTCTGCCCCTTTGGGGCTGATATTCTAGTGGGAAGAGAGGCAGTAAACTGGTAAAGAGGAAAAAATTTCATATAGTATTGCAGTGATAAGTGTTGTGATAAAGTGAAGTGAATACAAAGAGGCAGTGTAATGAGACTGGGGGAGGGGGAGTGGGAGAGAGTCCAGGTAGGGGGCCACAGGGAAGGCCTGCCGTCTAGTGGTCAGCTCCATGATGGCACTGCTTCATTTGTACCTTTAGGCTCTCAGCTGTGGTAGTTGGAGGTAAACATGCACAGCTTGGTATAGGAGATGCCTTGGTTCCCAAATCCTCTCACTTCTGCTGGGTTGTCTCTGAATCACTTGCTACAGCCATACTCCTCACGCCGCTATGTGAATTTTATTTTCTTTACAATCTTTGCTTTTTTCTTTTTCTTTTTTTTTTTTTGCATTTTCCAAATTTCTACAATGTTCTAATATTTTCATTATTATTGTTGTCTTTGCTTGTGCTCCCCCCCGCCCCACACATGGTATGTTTCCCACATCTTTGCCTCATGAATATGACTCATTCTTCAAGATCCAGGTTGAGTTACCCCCATCCACCCAAGGAGAGTTAGGTATCTCTTCCCAAGGTCACCATGACCCTCTGAACACTGCTTTTCGGGTGTTCCAGTGACAACCTCTGGCACTACCAGCACTCTGACTCCAAAGCCTCATCTAGTCAATTTCAGTCTCATCTACCCCAGCAGTAGTGTTTTAGGGGCCATGTCCAAGGTTCCTTTGCAGCCCCAATGCCAAATCCAAAGCTTGGTACATGGTAGGAACTCAATAGCTATAGTATCAAGGAAAGAATGGCTGTATCGCTAGGTGTGTGGATCTGACCCATGCTCTCTGCCAGACCACCCACAGGTCGTTCCAGCTCTCAGCTTTTTTATCAATGAGGTACTGATAAAAACACTCAGTTCAAAGGATGGTCATGAGGATTAAATGAGATGATTTCAGTAAAGCCTTTTGTGCAATACCTAACACAAAGTTAGCCTTCAATAAACGATAGTAACCAATAGTAAGTCCAAAATTGAGTAATTAATAGTTGTAATAGCAGTGGTATAATAGATAGATAATGAAATATGGGTGGATAGATGGGTGGGTGCTTCTGCTTTTGTACTTATACTTGACTTGGAATGACTGCCCTGTTCTGAACTCTGCCTTCACATTCTCCTTTTGGCTACAGACCACCTAGAGCCCCTTCTGTCTCTAGCCTTTACCTTAGGTTCCTTTTGGAGGGTTTCAAGCCTATCTTCTTCTTCTTCTTTTTTTTTTTTTCAAGCCTATCTTCTTAATTCACTCCTGCCATGGGCTTGGGGTGACATCCAGAGATTTATCGAGTATGAGACTGACATCTGCATCATGCACAGTCGTGCTATTTTTGCTCTTCCCATTCATTTTCTCTCATCCACACATCAATAACTAGTCATTTATGTGGCATTTAATGCTTCATAAATGTTATGAGCCTTTCTACAGCACTAACCGGGAGGATTACAGTGAAAAGAGTTTATTTGATCTTTTTAATCTAATTTCTCCACGTTACCCTTGTGTTTCCCCCTGGTGGTTTGCATATTTAGATCCAGCACCCAGGGCTTTGCCAAGCAAATTGTTATTGATGTGTGGAGTTAAAAAGGCAGGAACAAGAGGTTTCTTACTGTGCTAACTGGTAACTCTGCATGCCTTAGAATAAATCACGCCTGGAGCTGCCGAGCCATCCTGGCTTTCTGCTTGCTGATCTGTGACAGAAGCTTGGGCCTCTCCCTCTGCATGCCTGATTCCCAGCCCACTGGCTCTAGAACCTTCCTGGCTTCTGCTCATGGGCAGAGGGATGAGCAGTAGCACATGGCCTCTGCCTCTGATGTGTCCAACAGTCCCCTTCCTGGCTGGTAGGCTGAGCTGTGGCAAAGGCTGATGTGCCTTCTAGGGCTGCTTACCAGTGCCCTGGACCCTAAGATACAGGCCAAGAAACATAGGCAGAAGCCAAGCTTGTCCTCACAGCCTTTGGTATCCTTCCTGTTTCCAGAGCAGAAGGTTAAAGCAGGAAAGTCAAGCACCAGGAAGCCTATGGAAGTTGGTGTAAAGACATACCTGTGCACACATACAAATTAAGATGTCACTGAAATCATTGAAAATATTTAACAAGGGAGAATGCACATGATACAGTGTTAGGTGAAAAAAGAAAGATAAGGAACATATATACAAGCTTCTCTGTGTATATGGGCATATGCAAATGATTAGAAAAAAGACTGGAAGAAAACAAAAATAATAACTCTCTCGAATTGGTTGTATCACATGCAAATTTTATATCTTGATTGAAGATATCTTCTTCTAAGATATCTTCATGATGTCCCTTTGTAGTCTTCAAATTTTTACAACGTTCTCACGTATTTGTTTTAACTATTATTGCTTAAGGCAAAGTAGTAAGACGAGACAATGAGAGATGATGGAAGGCAGAAGATTTTAGGCAAGTTGCAAGGGATAAGAATCCAACTCAAACTGGCTTTAGAAAAGTAAAGGAAATATACTGGGTCACTGCTGAGGATCCAGGAGTCCTGGGTTCGGACATGGCTGGATCTCCAAGGGCTCCACAGTGTCCTGGGGGCTGGTGTCTCCCTCCCCTTTCTCCTCTTTGGTCAATACTACTACAGGCAGCAGAGTAAAATGGTTGAGAGCATGGGCTCAGGAGCCAGGCTGCCCGGCTTCAAGTCGTGCCTCCCTACTTATTAGCTTTTTTAACCTTCAGTTACTTAATCTCTCAGTGTCAGTTTCCTCATCTGTGAAGTAAAGATAGTAATAGCAATAATAATTGCAATCATGATAATAACGATCATAAGCATAAGCTCCTTAAAGATTAAATGAGTTAATACATGTAAAGTACTGAGAACAGCTGGTGGCATATGGGTAGCGCTCAATAAATCTTGTCCTTCACCACCACCATCACCATTACCATTATCACCTCCACCATTATCACTTGTCTTGATTGACTACGTTTTGCAGAAATGCAGATACCATCTCACCAGTGGCATAATGGCTACCAGCAGCCACATATTGACATCTTCCCAGCTTAGCAACCTCAGAGGAAAGAGGATTTCTCTTCTCCTGTGTTCAATTATCAATCCCAGGGGCTCTAATTGGCCTGGCCTGGTTCCATGCCCAGATGTGAGCCAGTCACTGTGGCCCAGGAAGCAGGGGGCACATGGGTTGACCAGTCTGGGTCACAGATAGTTCCTATGGTGGGGCTGGGACACCGTGATTGACAGTCTTACCAGGACATCAGAAAAGGAAAGAGGAGTTTCCCTGGGGGTAGGGGGTGAAGGGTGGGGGAAGAGATTGAGAATAGGCAACCAAAAAAATCATTGCTACCAAAGAAGGCTTTTCTCAAAATGAGTCTTTAAACCTGTTGTTGTCACAGAAACCAGTGACTGAATCCTTGGAGCATGGCCTCAACTTGGTTCCATAGGCCCATAACTTGCAGCAGATAAGTGGACTCTATCCCAAGATGGATTATGAAATGCAGGCTGGGGTGGAATGGACGGATCTGTGAAATACTATCCACCCCACACTGTGCCCAGTAGGAAGATGGGCACATGGCATCTAGATACCTGCAAAGGACACAGGCTCTTGTTTATAGAGTGAAGGTGTTACAGGTCGGAGTGAGGGACGCCAGTTAGTAAGCTTCTGCCACCATCCGGACAAAGGATTTCCGTGATCTGAGCCAAAGGAAGTGGGAAGATATGAGAAGACAGGGAGTAAACTCAGTAGGACTTAGGAGTGGGTAATGAGAAGAGAGAGGAGTCAAGATTGTGCCCATAGTTTCCTCGTAGGTCGACTGGGGGAGTGGGCATCATCTAATGAGATGGAAAGACCTGAGGAAGAACAGATTAGGGACAGTGGGAGTTGAAGAAGAGGTGAAGCCACCACGGCCACCCACCATCATGTGTCACCTTATATCCTTTTCCCAGGTGACCCTGGTCGCAGCTCCGCTCAAAAAATGTTAAATGAATCCTGGCAATTTCTTTGTGGAAGACTGAAAACAACTGTTTTGTAAGCAAAACATGCTTGCTCTGGCTTTAAGACCACTGAGCATTTTTAAAGTGCATTTGCATGCTGGTGAGTCAGTAACAAAGACCCTGGGCCTTATAAGGCATTTGCAACATTTCCAAACTCAGAAGAAAACCTGCACAGTGTTTTAGTGATCAACACGATTGGCTCAAACAACCAATTTGTCATGGAATAATCTGTGTAAATTACCGCAGCAAGAATATTTTCTATCATCTGCCTGGTTTAGTAGAGAGCATTTTCTTCTATTATTTAATCCTTTGGGCCTCAGGGAATTGTTTTACAGTGATCTAATACAGCAGAAGCCAGATTTATTTACAAGACTCATTAGAAATCATAACGCCTTGCTCTCTCCTGACTTGGAGGCTAAAATAATAGGTGAAGGAAGCGAATCTGGAGATGCTTGAAAAGATGGGAGAACAAGGGAGTCCACATATGGCACTGAAATAATTCGCATTCCCATGGCCTTTTAAGATTTGTGTGCTAATTTTAAAGAAAGGCATAAAAAAAAATCTCAAAATATAGTCTAAGTTAGCACATCTTATCTCTATAGGTCTCAGGCCCCTTGGGACTCTTATAAAACTTAGGAAACTTACCCCAGAAGAATCCACATGCATGTGCGTATGTGCACCTCTGTCATATACAACATAGCAAGGACTCATGGCTTGCCTGAAGTCTACCTGTGGGCTCTAGGTTAAGGGCACCTCCTGGGAATTGTCATGGCCTCTCATCTGCATTGTTCTCTATTTTAATTTTGGGGAATGAAGACAATGAACAATGTGGTTCTACTTGGCGTGTGCATAATATACACTTCCTGATAGTCTAAAGATTGGTATGCAGCAGCCTAAATCACCAGAACACAACTGAGAACCCAGAAGGAAGCAAGATATGAGGGGGCAGGAAAACCTCGCACTAAATCTGAAGCACTCTACTCAAAGAGAGTCACTCCATTGCCCTCCAGTAACCCATGAACTCTTGTTTTTCACAAAATTCTGAGAAGCTCAGCTCTGTTTCCCTAGCCTCCAACAAATGGAAGATGGAAGATGGGCTACCACAGACAGGCACAATGATCAACCTCAAGAACTCAGCTTACTGAGAACCTGACGGCCAGGCAAAAGGGAGGAAAATTCCTCAATGTGTTTCTCGAGGGCTTGATTTAAGCTGGGATTTCAGCTAAGCACTATGGATAAAGATGAATAGTTTCAGTTTGATTTAGGAATTGGGGATTGGTGAGAAGGAAACAAATAATCACAACGCACTCTGGTAAATATTTCAGTCAAGATATGTGCTAGTTGCTAGTTTGAGAACAAGGGGGAAAGTATCATGCTCTGCCTTTGGAGCTAAGGCAGACTTTAGAATGAAGGGAGCACCTGAGTTGGATCTTCACTCGGGATGAGTAAGAGTTAACCAGATATTGATAGGAATAAATGAACTTCAGACCAAGACATGGAGTTGTGTATGGACAGGTGTTTTATGGGCAGGTGTGAATAGGTAAGTGTACATGAGTGAGTGTGTGTGGACAGGAGTGGATAGACGGGCGTAGAGGGGCAGACGTGGTTTAGCAGATGTGAAGGGGCAGGTGTGAATAGCAGGTGTGAATGGGTCGGAGTCAATGGGTAAGCGTGGATGGGCAGGAGTGAATCGGTAACAGGAATGGCAGAAGCCTTGCTCACAAAGGAGATCAGTGTCACTCTCTAGCAGTCACTGAATGCCATGACTCAGGGTTTGGACTTTTCCCAATAGGCAATGAGGAGCCAAACAGAGGGTTTTCTCACAAGGTAGGAGCTTGAAGGAATCAGATTCGGTGTATGAAAGATAATTCCAGGAGCAATTTGGAGGATGGACTACAGCTGGTATTGACCTGACTAGAAAAGAGAGCAATTAGGAAACTGTTACTTGATTAGGAAACTAATAGCTTGATGGAAAGTTGCTGAGGACCTGAACCAAGGCAGCGTTGGCAAAGACACATAGAGGACGTGTGTGTGGACATGCCTGTGCACGCAGATGGGTGTGCATATGCATAAGAGGGAGAGAGGGGGAAAGAGACAGAGAGACATTGTATGTGTGTGGGGGAGTGTTGTATACATATGTGTGTTGGCTGCAGTATTTTTATGAACTAAGATCTTGAGGCCTTAGTGAGGTGTTGAGAAAGAGGAGGAAGAGGAAGGAAGCAGGAACGTGGTAACTCAATGATTCTGTTGTATGTATAAATACAATCTTTATATCTCACCCCAACCTCACAAATGCAGATCCTTAGTTCAGAAGATATGGTTATTTGGGTGGGGCAATCTCAAGTTTGCCTTTGAAATATCCGGGAAAAGTGTGGTTACCAAATGCGAAACCATGGGTTTCCCATATCAGAATCTCCTAAAATTTTCATTAAAAATAGGGTTCCTAGGATCTTAGCCCAGACCTACCAAATCACTCTGGGTGGGAACCCAGGGAATCCGTAGTTTTAACCAGCTGGTCAGACGACTCTTCTGGGAAGCTGTGACTGAGAACAACCACTTTAAACAACTCAACTATCAGTCAACTTGAAGAAGGTTGTATAAATGGTCAGAAAAGGAAACCGTTCAAACAGCGCATATGCTACTTATATTTTCTTTGTATAAAGGGATGTAAGACTCTTCATTTGCTACCCTTTTGCAGGGGATCATCTGAGAGTAGCTGCATATGCTTCAGAATAATTCATGGCATTTCTTTAAGCATATTCCTTAATTAAGTCTCTTCAGTAATTTACCCTCAGCCTAGTGCTTTGATAAATATGAATGAGTAACAAGCCAAACTGAAGCTAAGCAGCCTGCATAAAATCATCAGCTATGGGTCCCCTTTCCTTTTCTCTTTACCTCCCATCCTAGGTGAGCTCATCCAGTCCCATTGCTTAAATACCATCTATATGCTGATGACTCACAAATTTTTATCTTCAGCCGAGGCCTCTCATCCACACTTCAGGGTCATATATCCAGCTATCTCTCTGTCATCTTTACTTGGAGTCTCACACAAATATCAATTTTAAGGAGGATAAAAAGTACTGAATTCTTAAATCATTCCACCCAGACTCCTCTCCCAACCTGTCTTCTCCACCTCAGCAAATGGTATCACCATTCCCCTAGTCCCTCCAGCCAGAATGCTGGGTGGGATCCTTCTTGACCTCTCTCTCTTCTACCTCCTCTACCACTTCATTTATTTCTAAACCCTGTCAATTTGTACTTCAAATCTGCCCATGAGTCTCCACCTCCACTGATGTGACCTTGATCCAAGCTGCCTCTCAATCTACAACCTCTTGCTTTATCGAACCACAGCAGGGATGGTTTCTTCTTCAAGCCCCTCTGACCAGTGGAGCCAGAAGGCTCTTTAAAAATGACAGCACATCACCCCCCACTGCTTAAAACCCTCCAGGGGCTTCCCAGGGCACTTAGATTCATATCCATATCCCTTTCCAAGGTCAGAATGATAAGGGTCAGAGTGAAATGGCCTTCACTCCTCTGGTAACTCATCAAGGCCCTGTGTCTCCATCACCGCTGTCCAGTCAAACAGACCTTCCTCCAGGTTCTTGGACACACCTAACTCCTCCTTACTGTGGGGCCACCACTCCTGTTCCTCTCCCAGCATGGAGCTCCTCACACGGCTAACTTCTCCAGGTCTGAGCTCAAGCTCACTTTCTTGAGAGGCCTCCCCTGACCAAACAAAGCCCGAGTCGGCACACATTTTCCTTCAGGAGCCAGATAACAAATAATTTAGGCTGTGCAGGACATACGGTCTCTGTCACAACTACTCAGCTCTGCTTTTGAAGCAAAGGAATCCACAGACAAAAAGCAAATGAACAGGTGTGGCCGTGTTCCAAGAAAAATCTATTCACAACAATAGGCAACAGGCAAATTTGGCCCCTCAGCTGTGGTTTGCTGATCCCTGGCCTCATCCAAAGTAAGACTGCTCCGTTATTCCTTCTCAGAGCTTCTAATTCCTAAATATGTCCTAAATACACTGCCTGTCTGTCCCACTAGTCTGTTAGCTCCAGAAGGGCAGGGAATTAGGACTCTTACTTACACATTTGCCATAGAAGGTGCAGTGCCTGGGAGAGCACTTTGCTTGCCGCAGGTAGGCTCTGGAAGCATCACTTGGATAAAGGAAGGAAGGAGGGCCAGATGAGGAGGGAAGGAAGCATTTCTCTTTGAAACCCGGGTTGTTTTTGCAAAAATGCAGCAGCCATGGCCAGCCCATGTTTTTTTAACTCCTGCTCTTTGTCAGCAGCGTTCCACGGTGAATCACTTCTTCATTTATTGCTCTGTTCCTTCCTTCATTCCTTCAGTGATGCGGTGTTTCTGAAAGTCCGGGCAGGCAGGCTGAGGGCTCTTCCCAGGTCTCTGCCCCCAGAGGCCTTCCTTCTGGCTTTTCTGCTGGGAGGCCAGTGGAAGGTTCGAGCTTTGTGAAGTGACATTGAGAGGCGCGAGCAGTTAGCAAAGAAGGCCCGCAGAGGTGCCGCTCAGGCTGCGGGGAGCCCTGCCCTCTCCTTCCTGACTCATTCTACACCATTTCTCCACTGTGGCAGGTGAAAGGGGGATAATTGGGTACCCCCAAAGTTTAGCACCAACATTCCTTTGAAAAGAGCTGCCTCCCCGCAGAGGCACACCCCACTCCTTCCTCTACCCCAAGGTCCCTCTCCCTTCCCCACCTCCTCCAGGCTGGCTGGAGCACCGGTGAGCAGGCTGAGCGCTGGGCAGTTATTAGAGGCAGTCAACTAAAGAGATCTTCACCAGGAGGGATTATGTCTAATAGACAGCAAGAGTATTCCTGCCGGCTCTGTTAAGTTTCATCAAAACTGTGCCTAATTAAAATCTTCAATTTAATTATGCTCTTCTGCATTACAAATTTTGATCAAATGGGTTTAATTTGGTGCAAGGAGAGATGCTCCTTTCGCATGCATGGTAAACCCATCCTGAGGCTAGGCTCTGTGTCTGGAAGCCTCTCAGGATCCCCCTGTACCATCCACATTGCCCCCACGCTCCTCCCCAGGTTGGGTGAATCGCCAGAGGCTCAGAGAATTGGTGGTTGCTGCTCTGCCCACATCTGCAAGAACTGTCCGAAAGCCACACCGAAGCTGATGGCTGCCTTCCCCCACCTCCTCCCCACTCCCAGCCTCCCTTTTCTCCTCTGCTTTGGAAACACCCCCATCTTGGGGAAGATCGCACCCAATCTGCCAGTGAAATACGCCGTGGGACTGAAACTCTGGCAATCTGCTTCTAGTCTGGAGAGAAATCTCAACCTGTTTGTGGCCCTGCCGATAACCTCTGAGAGTCCTTGGTTCACAGAGTCCCAGTGCACACAGTGCCCTGATGGCTCAGCCCCAGGCATTCTCCCCATCCTTCCACTCATGGTCAATAGCACTGTCAAGACCCAGGTTCCCAACACTTTGTTCTCCCTTCTGAGGTCCCTCACTCCATTCAGTAAGGCCCCGAGACCCGATGTCACCCAGGCAATCCCCTCGGCTATATACCCTTCCAGCGACCAGACCTTTCCTGATGATCTCACCCTCATCAAAACTTCCCTGCCTGGGGTCCCACTCCCTCCCATGCTTGTTCTGTTAACTGGCTAGCCAATCTCATGATCTGATTCCTGCCAAAAAAAAAAAAAAAAGAAAAGAGAGAGAGAGAAGAAAGAAAACACTTTGCTCCTTGTTGAATGCCTTGCTTTTCAAGCTGAAGTGTGAGCTCCCTTTTATATGGGGGATAATTTGTCCTATGTGAAGCCACAGGCTAGATGCTGCCTGTCATCCAGCAGAGTCCGTTTTACTCAAAAGTAATTTAAAATCTTATTTGTGTATCGTGGAGTGGAATGGAAAATTCACATGATGTTTTAAGACAGGAAATGCTTAAAATGTTTAAAAATTCAAAGGTAAGCCTCTGGGGCTGTAGCCCCAGACCTCTTGGGTCTCAGCCAGGTCTCTCCAACTTGGGTAAGGGAGTCCAAGTAGGCCTGGCGATGTGTTACTCACCCTGGTAAATGTATACCCCTTCCTTGGACTTCTGGCACCAGAAGACTTCTATTTAGAGCGTGGCCATTCCCTCTGGAAAGGATGCCTGCATTTCCTTCTGCCCTGGCCTCTCTCCTCGACTCCATTCCCAAACTGCCAGCAGATTGGACATTTTCACTTGCGTGGCCTACCAAGGCCTTGAAATTAACTCATCTGCACCTGCAAACCTGCCATGTCTCACCATTACCAGCAAACCAGCTCTCCCTGTCATCCTCCACCCTCTCCTAATGGTGCTCCAGGTTCCCCAGGCACAGGGTTTAAAAGCACGGGAGAAAAAAAAATAATAATAGTAAAAATTAAAAAATAAGGGCGGAGCAAGATGGCGGAGCAGTAGGAGACCTAGATTTCGTCTGGTCTCAGGAATTCAGCTGAATAGGGATCAAACCATTCTGAACACCTACGAACTCAACAGGAGATTGAAGAGGAGAGTAGCAACAACTCTCTGAACAGAGAAGCGACCACTTACTGGAAGGTAGGACGTGCGGAGAAGTGAATCCGAGGCGATATTTGGGAGGATAGACGGCGGGGGAGGGGGCCTCCCTCGGCCGCTTCTGGTGAGTGATAGAGCCGCGGAGCACAAAATCGGAACTTTGAGAAGTTGGCTCCGCTGAGGGACGTCGCTGCAGTGGCTAAGTGGGGGGTGGAATCCTCCCGGGACAGTGTGGTCTCAGGACCCTCGGGGTCACAGAAAGACTTGGGGGTGCCTGAGTGCGGCAGAGCTCCCAGGTATCGGAGCGGGGAAGCCGGCTGCAGAGATGGAGCCGAGGCGCGGGCTCTCAGCTCGGGGTGGCCATAAACTGTGATCCGCGGCCCAGTCGGGCCACTGCTCCTCCAGCAGGGACCCAACAAGCAGCAGAGCTGGGGAGACTCCCCTTCCTCCCCCCAGGAGGAGCAGCGTGGGAGTGCACCGCAGGGATCTGCTGGGCTTGGAGACTCCACACGGGGTCGGGTGCCAGAGATAGAAACGCTCGGTCATAGGCCGGGTGAGCACGGAGTGCGGCCCGAGACCGGGGACACGGGAGTGACTGCTTTTCTCTGGGGGCGCACGGAGAAGCGGGGCCCCGAGTTCTCAGCTCCTCCAGGTGGAGATTGGGAGGCCACCATTTTCGCCCTGGTCCTCCAAAGCTGTACCAAGAGCTTGCAGGGAACAAAAGCTCCTGAGAGCAAACCCAAGCAGCTTGCTTAGACCAGACCGACAAGGGCGGGGCAATTCAGCCTCCGGGAAAGACATTTGGAAACCATGGCAACAGGCCCCTCCCCCAGAAGATCAGCACGAACAGCCAGCAAGCCAAGACCAAGTTTACCGATCAAGGAGAACGGGAGAACTCTAGTGCTAGGGGAAGAGTGCACATAGAATTCATGGCTTTTTTTTACCATGATTCATTAGTTCATCAAAGCTAATTTTTTTAACTGTTTTTTTTAATTTTTCTTTTTCCCTTTTTCAACCAACATCTTATCAA
>NW_027397065.1:43120620-43250532 GCF_003265705.2 Callorhinus ursinus
AAAAAAAACAGCATCTAAACCATTCATACTTGAAATTCTTCTACCTTCTATTTACAGATATTTCCCCACAGCTTGAGTTTTCATAATGCAAACGAAATGTGGTGGCATTGATCACTTAGAGTGCAGTTTTACCTGTGCAGAACATTAGTGTTCTGATACAATCACGGGGAACCTGTACCACTTGGATGAGAAAAGCTGATCTCCCTGGGCAGGGAAGCACATTGCTACCTGTCAGCTTGGTGAGTTTCTCAGTGTGGGTTGTTGGCCATTTAGAGTTGCAAATTTTGCTACAATTTGTTTCATTGTTGTGCTAATGATGGACAGCAATGATGATAAAATCTTGCAAAAGAAACTAACTCCTAATCTCTTTTTCTCCAATTACAACTTGCTTGTTTGTTTTAAATAAAATCGTGGTTAAAAAAAAAATCGTGGTTAAGAAAAAGCCCTATGAATTAGGCTTCCTTGAATTAGATTTTGAATCCAGGTCCCATTGAGAATAGTATAAAAATGACTTAAGCTCTCCACCTCAGTTTCTTCATTTGTAAAATGAGGAAAATAGTAATGTTCATCTCATAAGATTATGAAAAGTCCATGAAGTCATCTTGGGAGGCCTTAACACAATGCCTAGCACACAAGAAGCAGTCAATAAATGATGGAAATTATTATAGGGTGGATTTTGTTAGTGCAACTTTTTTTTAGGGAAGCAGCTGTTCATTATAGAAAGACAGGCTGTGTCATGGCATTTGTTTTGACCTTTTTACTATTGGAAAAAAAAACTTCAGGACTTAAATCATGATTAATTTATATGCTATGTTTATAAACAGCTAAGCTTTCTCCACTTTGGTTCTCTGAGAGGAATAGGGTCAATGACACAGAAAATTTGGACTCATTGCAAAATGAATGCTTCCGGAACCTCAATTTGGTTGAGATCAAATAGACTGGCCTCTCTGGTAATGAACTGTGGGCAAGTTTTCAGGCAAACATTAGTACACTTGGACTCCTCCACACATACCAAGCTGGAGTGACAGCAGTGTGCTGTGGAGCGGCCAAGGTGAAATGTTTCTCCAGTGAATTTGCCAGGAAGATAAGAAGCACATTCCAATAGCGAATGTGTTGCCCAAATGGCAGGTCACCTCATTTGCAGATCTACTCCATTCCTGACTGCAGAGAACACCAGTGTGGATAGCCTTGGGTTTACGGAAAACGTGATTGACAGGGAAAGTTAATTCTCTTCAGAAACTGCAAGTTGATAGTGGTTCTGATTTACAAGAAAGAATTTGTTGTAAGACATATTTGATAGTTTACCTTGAAAGATCCTGCAGTGTGTGTGTGTGTGTGTGTGTGTGTGTGTGTGTGTGTGTCCCTGCACATGGACAGGTGCCTCTTGTTTGAAATGAGCAAACACTTGGAACTTACAAATTATATGAGACATCTGAAATATGTCTCAAATTCCTCCCCTGAAGAAATATAATATTTCACCCCCCTCCCCTGACATTCTGTTTCCAAGTCCTTTTGCTTTCACCACTTAAGAATAAACTGAAGTCGAAGGTGAAACTAGAGCAGTTTACAAATTTATTTTCTGTACTACAGAGCTTGGAACTTGCTCCCGTTCAAAATATATATTCACACCCTCTCAAGTTCACTAAGAAAAGAAACAATTAGTTAAGTGTGTAACCTCAGAGCAAAGATCAATATGATTCACATGAAAAATTAATGAAGGGTCACATAGTAAAAATCCACCTTATTTTATTTATTTTTTTAAAAGAAAATATAAGACATTTCATCTCTCTGAGGAAAAAAACAATAGGGGAGATCATATATATGGGGTTTGTTGTTTTGTTTGTTATTTGTATTTATTCTGCTTTGTATTTGGTATGCTCTTAAAATGTGTGGGCTAAAGTGTTTCAACTGTTTTGGAAAATTCGGGGCCACCATCTCTTCAAATATTTTTTCTTCTCTATTTTCTCTCCGCTATTTCTGAGATTCCAATTACACTTATGTTAGTTGAGTTTATACATTTCTGCAGGTCTTTGATATTGTTCTTTTTTTCCATCTATTTTTTTCTCTGCTCTAGTTGAATCATCTTTATTGGCTCACTTTGAGTTTGCTAATCCTTTGTTACACTTTGTGTGTTTACTGTTAAGCCCACCCAATTGAGGAAGGATAGTTCTAAGAAAGGCAGGCAGGGACAAGTGGCCCCCACCCTAAGAGGAAACCACGTTTTAAAAGGATTTTACACCACCCTGGAAGGAGCCCTCCACCCTTTTTCACGTGATAGATAGATGACAAAAACCTGATTGGCACAGGGAAGGTTCATCAGACTGAAACAGCTTGCCAACAAGCCTATTAAAAGCCTTAGAAACGCCAGTGGCAGCCCTCTGGGATCCCCTCCCTCCTCAGGAGCTTTGTGCCGTCACTCTATAACGTTACTGTCACTCAATAAACCTTCCTTTGCTGCCCACCACTCTGTCTGGTCTACCTCTTCATTCTTCCAAGCATCATGACCAAGAACCGCCAGCACTTAAGAGAAAAAATCCTGTAACACAATAACGTATATGAATCTATTTCAGTTACATAATTTCTATTTGGTTCTTTGGTATATTTTTCATTTATTTGATACAATTCTCCATCTCTCACCCGATTTAAACCTTCTTTCTTTTAAATTCGTTCATAGTTATAGTAATCATAAGTTCTTTTCTGAAAATTTCATCACATGGATCATCTGTGGGTCTGAGTCTACTGATGTTTCATGTCTCTTTACTGAGGGTCACATTTTCCTGCTTCATCACGTCGTAATTTTTTATTATATTTCAGACACTGTGTAAAAGACCAGCAGAGACTGAAGGGGGATTATCATGGCTTCCAGAAAGCGCTCACCCTTTTGTCTGATATGCAGCTATTATTAGGGGCTGAACTCATCCAGCTAATCAGCTGTTGAGCTGAACTGGGGCTGCCTGGCCAGGAGAATTAGTTCTCCTTAACCTCTGGTGTAAACGTCTAAAGGGAGATCAGGCCCCTCCCTTCCGCAGGGTTTTGGGATTTAAGCACTACGAGACTTTGCGATCTCTGTGCTTTCCACACCTATTCCAGGCTTTTTGACGATTCCACTTCTTGAATAAAATGCCTGCGGGGGAAATTGGTAGACGGGGAGGGCTAGCTCTGAGTTTGTGGCTCTTCCAAATCCCAATCAGCCATGCCAGCCTATGCAGAGCCATGAAGAGCTTGGCTCATTTCTCCTTGCTCCCACTAAACCGTTTTGCCCGCAGCAGGCTTGAGCCTCCCTTAGCCTAAGCAGCGCCCCCTAGCGATTAAAATGGTCTCTGGTCTGTGCTTCTCTAAAAAAGCCCTTCTCCTTTTGTTGTCAGTCTGTTGATGTGGTTTTTTGTTGTTGCTAGGGAACAGGAGGATCCCTATATCCTAACTGATAGTAGAACTCTTGAATTTGATTCTATGAGTTGAATAGTAGATTCCTTCAACAACCCATTTTATTTTAAAAATAAGGCGATCAATGATTTATGAAATTAGAATCCACTTGCTGATGATTTTTCCCGTCTGTAGTGCCCAAAGCCGCTAGCCTTCAAGATTATACTTCACTGCCTACGTGAAAGACTGAGAGAGGTTATATGAAAGACCTAATTTATAGAAGGGAAATGAAGGATAACTAATATTTATTAAGTGCTAGGCTTTAGTAGGTCCCTAAGAGTTCTGCTTGGTTCTTTAGTATATCGGTCCATTTTTCAAAATAGAAAATGTTTACGGGGCATTTACACCGACGGGGAGGGAACAGGTAGAGAGGGAGGTTGCACGGGACCCATGAGGTCAAGATTCCAGCCAGGGAACTGAAGCAGAGATGAGGAATAGGTTTTTCTGAGGGAGGAGGGGAGCTGAGCAGTTAAGGTGTTAGACATGGGAATGAAGTCACTTGTTACTGGTTTAATGTGTACCAGGGATCAGGAGGTGAGGCATCTGGACCCCGTGTGTGAGCTGCCAATGCTCTGTTCAAAAATAGGACCCTCAGGCGCCACCAGGATGGGAATCTCAAACACAGGGCAATCTCACAAATGTGGAATGCTTAGCAGCTCTGAATTTCTTACTCTATAACGGACATTTCAGTTACCTTCCCTGTTCTGTTTCCTGGGAATGCTTTTGTTTGTCAGGGAAATAAGGGCACCACATGGCAGTGCCCTAAGGTGAAGGGCTGGCTTGGATGCTTTTAATGCAGCCCAAGTACAACTGATGAAATTGTGGGTAAGCCACATTACTCTCTGTGGGAAATGGCACATTTTGAACAATGTTCTCCCAAAGTCATAGTGATGCCTGCTGAAAGGAAAATGAGCAGTTTCTTCCTGTTCTGTCACTTAGCCTGTATTTCTACTCCACACAGTTCCACCTGCCATGCATTTCCTCTCCTCTCCTCGTCCTTCCCTCACTTCCCAACCCCTCCCATGCCCTTCTCCTCCCTTTCTTTGGTTTATCTCTTCCTTTCTCTTCTTCTCCCCCTGAAATCATAAGTCCTGTTGGTTTCACTAATATTCCTTTACTACTAACTTGGGGTGATTGGTGTTATCATTGACCTCTTATGCTTTCACAGAGTGCGCTGACATTTCTCAAAGCCCTTTCAGATGTCATGATAATGATAATGATAATGACGACAGCTAATACTTACATAGAGCTTACTTTTGCTGCTTCCTATTGTAAGCCCCTTACATGTATTAACTCATTAAGCCCTCTGAATAAAAGCCCTTTGAAACAGGTATTTTTTTTTATCCTCATTTTGCAGAAGAGGAAATTAGGGCACAGAGAAATAATTTGCTCATTCGATGTACTGTGGCTTCAACCCAGGGTATGTGCCTTTAAGCTCTGTCCCAAATCCTCTCTCATTTAAATTACCTTATTTAATTTTTATCCTAAGCCCATGAGATCTTTAGGGAAGATGCTACTCTTGTTATTTTAGAGACGAAGAAACTGAGGCTAGAACCATCCAGAACACTCTGAAAAGATGGGCTTGTACTAACTCTTTGAGAAGGATCGTCTCCAGCCCTGGGGTGGGAGGGAAGTGTGTGTGTGTGTGTGTGTGTGTGTGTGTGTGTGTGTGTGTGTTACCTTAGAGAATTAGATATTAGAAAAGGTCCTTCTCTTATATGTTTGTTTCAGGCCAAATTTATCAACTGGGATACTTTGGGCTGAAAATAATAGAAAACCTAACTGACACTTGAATGACTAAAACCAGAGGTAGGTTTATTTCTTACTGAAAAAAAAGGCACAAGTCCCAGGAATGGTCAGTAACTCAGCAAGATCATGAGAACCCAAGCCTTTCCATCCTGCCATCCTCAGCATTTTAGTTTTTCATCCTCGTCCTGGAAGCCTCATGATTGCAAAGTGGCTGCCTCAGTGATAGGCATCACGTTTTCTCCTGATGACATCTCAAGACAGAAACAAAGGCAGATAAGGTGCTGAGAGAAGCACTTCCTATGTGTCTCTTTTATCAGGGAGGAAAATATTTCTCAGCACACTTCCCCTTTTACTTCACAGACCAACACTCGATCACGTGGTCACCTATGACCACAAAGAAAGCCGGGAAAAATGAATATCTGATCAAAAAGAGGCTGCGTCTGTCACGATTGGATTAGCAAAAGCAGTCACGAGTCATCTCTCAAGGGCTGCATACTTGGAAACCCAAATAAAATCAGGGTTCTATTAGTGGTATATTGGGTGCCCAGTAATTTATCTTAAACTACTTCAGTATAAGTGGTGTGATGTGTATGTGTGCAAGTTAATGCCAATCAACACTCTAAGAATGAGTGGTTAATTAGTATATGAAGAGTCCTTATCTGAATAAATACCTTTGGTTTGTTAATTAGCATAAGGAATGTTAGGAATAAGTTTTTATTGGTGAAATAAGCTGTGTTTAAGATCACTTAGGCGTGGGCTAGCAGGATGCACCACTTGTACATGAATAAGGTAGAAGAAACTAGCATGCTCAGCTGTCAGTACCAGAGGCGGAAGTTCTGGGGCCCTGTGGCCCTGCATCTTCCCATGGAGGATCCTACCACTTGGCCTGGTGACGAGGCCTCTGATTATGCTTTAAGGAAATCTGTTTCACAGAGAGCTGCTCCTGCAAGGGGCTTGCCAGGGAACCAAGGCAGGGAGAGGAGGACAAAGTGCAGTCTTTCTGAAGACAAAGAGCACTCGTTTACCTGCTTCTAATACATACCCCTGTATGCTTGGTGAATTTCACCTGAGACTTGCTTTCACTTCAAGATACCATCTTGGAGCAAGGTTGCAAGAAAAGGGCTATATCACTTCTTCCTGCCTCTAACCACCAAAGGCTACACTAAAAAGAATCTGATTTGTACCAAACAACCAAATTGCCCTAGGTCTGTTCACTCCAGTTAGCCAAGGAGGAAAGGCTGACGGTTGTTGGAGAGGCCACCAGACCAATAATATCGTATAATAAGATGTTAAATTGGAATCATTTCAGCTGAAGCACCACAATACAATACATATGAAATTCCAAAATGAGGGACTAAACCAAAACACAAATTTTTAAAAATAACCAATTTCAGGGGTGCCTGGATGGCTCGGTTGGTTAAGCATGTGACTCTTGATCTCAGTTCAGGTCTTAGTCTCAGGGTTGTGGGTCCCGGCCCCACATTGCACTCTGCGCTGGGCATGGAGCCTACTTAAAAATAATAATAATAATAATAACAATAATAATAATAACCAATTTCAGTGCACTAGATGATCAAGAGTAAATTTTGAAGAATTTGTCACAAACTGTCTTTGGATTGATCTGCTTCTACTTGGTGAGCCCCACCTTCCAGAGGGAGAAGTGGGGAGGGGTCTACCCTTCACCTTAAGTGTAAAAAGAGACCTTTATCAGAAAACCACTTGGCAGCTGATATATGCATGTCCCTTGGAGTTGGAGGTGGGCATGACAGACCAAAGGTTGATACACACTTGAGAAATCTGAAGAATTTCTACTGTAGAAGGAAATGGAGTTGCTGCCGTGTTGGAGAGTAGCTACTCTCTCCTCCACTGGCAGGTGACAGGGATGTGACTACTGGGGATCACATGTAGTATCCCCAGTAGGAATGTTATCATGGGGCTATCTTAAAAGGAATCTTGCCCCAAAGGGTTTCTTCTAGAAGGCAAGTTACCCCTACAGAGAGCTGGCAGGATGTGGCCCTTCAGAAAATGAACTGAAGCTGAGGAGGGAAGTGGGGGGCATTCACATGATGGAGAAATTTTGTTTGCATCATGGGAATAGCAGGACGGGGGGACCCTACTGGACAGACACAGAAGAACCCCAAGCATGCTCAGAAAATAAAGAACCGGTGGAACCCCTGCTGGCCCCTGGAGCCCAGAGTCATCTTCCCTTAGTGCCAGACGAGTAACTCCTTTGCTACTTTCTTCCATCCACCCCATCACATCCCTTTCTGTACTGCAGTGGTGAAGAGAACAGAGGCCATCGTTAGTAAGCTGAGGAAAGAGAAGTAGAGAAAGGAATGAAAATCTGGTCCCGTGGCCCACTCAGGAGGCAGGATGCTGGCCTATGGCTGGTCCCACCATAGGGAAAGGACACAGGGAAACCATAAGTCTCATTTGCACTCCACTTTTGCTCATTTCAAGGGACCAGATGCTGTAACTACCAAAACAAGACCATCTTTGCTACTTAAGGTGGTGGTAAGACTTTCCGTTACCCAAGAGTTAGCCAGAAAGTCATGGGCCTGCTAGAGTTTCCATCTGGGTCGCTGAGCACAGACAAAAGCATGGAGGGAGACTCTCCGGATGTGCATGCAGGGAGGCTGGCTCTTGCTACTTCCCCGGGCCATTCACTGCCTTTGCTCTTCTCTCCAGCTTCTGCGGCTTCTTTCTCTTGGTTTCCATATCACTGATCTATTGCTGTGTAACAAATTGCCACAAATTCAGTGACTTAAAAAAAAGAAGCACACATTTATTATCTCATAGTTTCTGTGGGTCACGAGTTCCAGGCCCTGTTTAGCTGGTGCCTCTGGCTCTAAGTTCTCACCCTTAAATCTGGGTGTCGATGGGGACTGCAATCTCTTCCCAAGGCTCCACTGGAGGAAGATTGCTTCCAAGCTCACATGGCCATCGGCAGAATTCAACTGTCTGTGGCCATGTGGACTGAAGGCCTCAGTTTCTTGCCAGCTGATAGGCAGAAAGCCACCCTCAGGTTCTTGCTGGTTGTTTGAAGAAGGCTGCCTTCAATTCTGTTGCCACATGAGCCTTCTGAACATAGCCACATGCTTCCGCAAAGCCTGCTAGAGAGTCTTTTATGCAAGACTGGTGTCAGTCTTTTGTAATGTCATTGGGACATGACAGCCCATCACCTTTGTCATCATTTCTATTATTTGGAAGTGGGTCACTGGAGGGATTACACAGGGTATGAATTCCAGAAGGCGAGGCATGGGGCCATCCTGGAGTGGGTCCAGTACTATAGCTTTTGATCTCTATATCTTGTGCACCTTGGGCTCGGGAGACAGGGTGGGGAGTAGTTGTTAAAACAGGTGCAAGGTGGAATGTCTATTAGACAAATATACTGGCCTGCTGCTCAGGTCCAACAACTCATGCAGTATAATCCCAGTGGATTACTATGGCAGAAAGTGTCTGTCCCTTTTCTCAGCTTACCCCAAATCTCCTACTGTACCAGTTTGGAGTGTGCTGAATCAGCCCAGAAGGGGCTGGGTATAGGCTCCACAAGACAAAGGTGGAGGATGTGAGAAAAGGCATCCCAGCACACTGACTTGTATGACGCATCCGCTAAATGCTGAGCACTTTATACACATAATTTCAACTAGTCCTCACAACCTTATGCTGGAGGTACTCTGATTAGCCCCATTTTGTAAATACACAAGGGGAGGCTTAGAAGGCCTACATCACGTGCTTGAAGTATGTGATGGAACCAGGACACAAAATAAGGTCAGTTTGCTTCCCAGCCTGGCCTTTACCGCCACCTTAAAGATAGTATAAGCACCTAGGTGGTGGAGGCCGCACGCAAATGGCACTTTGTTTGGAATCAGGAGATCTGGGCTCAAGTGTAGTTCAGCATCTTATAACCTGTGTGGTTTGGGGCTCCTTACTTGGCCTCCTTGGTCCTCTTTTTTTCTTTTTTTTTTTTTAAAGATTTTATTTATTTATTTGAGAGAGAGAGAACGAGAGATAGAGAGCATGAGAGGGAAGAGGGTCAGAGGGAGAAGCAGACTCCCTGCTGAGCAGGGAGCCCGATGTGGGACTCGATCCCGGGACTCCAGGATCATGACCTGAGCTGAAGGCAGTCGCTTAACCAACTGAGCCACCCAGGTGCCCCGGTCCTCTTTTTTTTCATCTTTAAAAAGAGATTTGATTTAGAAACACTGTCATTATTCATGTACAAAAAATTGAACCTTGACCTCAAACTCACACCATGCACAAAAATTAACTGAAGATGGATCAAAGTCCTAAATGTAAGCAATGAAACTGTAAAACCTAAGTTAGGCAAAGGTTTCTTCAGTATGCTATTGAAAGCACTTTAAAGGGAAAAAATGAATAAATTGGACTTCATAAAAATTCAGAAACTTTGTTTTAAGAAAGGCACCATTAAGAAAATGAAAAGACAAGCCTCTGGGGGAAATAATATATGTCTGATAAGGGACTTGCATCTAGGGGAGTGTGGGTGGCTCAACTGGTTAAGCATCTGCCTTCGGCTCGGGTCATGATCCCAGAGTCCCAGGATCGAGCCCTGCATCGGGGTCCCTGCTCGGTGGGGAGACTGCTTCTCCCTCTGCCCCTCCCCCTGCTCATGCTCTTGTCCTCTCACTGTCTCTCTCAAATAAATAAATGAAATCTTTTAAAAATAAATAAATAAAGGACTTGCATCTAGCTATATAATGACCTCTTATAGCTTAGTAATGTGACAAAAAAAATGCACAAGATTTGCGTGGCCTCGTTACCAAAAAAGACATTGGGATGGCAAATAAGTACATAGAAAGATGCTTAACTTCGTCAGACATTAGGGAAATCCAAATGAAAGCCATAGTGAGGAATCATCACAAGCGCATCCTGTCATTTTTAGTTATATCTTTCAGTCTTTACCAAAACCCTTTAAATGGGGCCCTTGTTATTCCCATTTTACAGAAAAGCATACTCATGTTCACACAGCCAAGATGCAGGGCGGCGGGCTTAAAACTCAGGCACTCTGGTTCTAGTGCCCATGTGCTACCGTGACTCTCACCGCACCGCCATGTTGGCTCCATGAGGGTAAGGACCTTGCCTGTCTTGTGCACTGCTAGAGCTCCAGAACCTAGCACATAGTAGGCTCTCATCATGCCTGTTGAATAAAAGCCAGCCAGTGCACGGTGGGGCTCAGTCAGCATTTGTTCCTACCATCATGGATGGATGGAGCCTTTGTGAATGGGCCAGCCGCATCCACTATAGTTTGGAATGTCCTTTCATGAGACCTTTCGTTTGGTCTCAGAAAACTCTACAAGTAGGCTTGGGTAGATCCTCTCCATCTTCCCCTTTGGCCCCTTCTTTCCTCTTTCTTCTTTTCCTTTTCTCCAGTGGGCTGAGGTGGCTTTACTTCACCTTGTCCCTGAGAGAAGACACATGGTGATGTTGACCTCCAGGACCAGCTGCCTGGCTTACCGGCATGGCGCCCCCAGAGACTGTGTGTGCAGACCCAGAAGCCTTCCTGGACTACCCCGAGGCCCCCGTTTCACCTGTGGCCAGCTTTTGTGGGCTTCACTGCCTTACACTGTGAGGGAGACTGGCCGGCCCATTCCCTCCTGACCAGAGGAAGGTTTGTTAGTCCATCATCCACTGAGGAACACGAAATGCTCCTTTCTAAGAAAAGACCCAGAAGAGTCTAAGAATAGTCCCTGTGGAGAAAGAACGCGGTGGGATCCAGGGCAGGCAGGGGTTAGCTTGGACCCACTTCCCTCAAGCTGAGGGTAAGAAAGACAGGACAACAAAGTTTGCTTCCTTTCCTGCTAAGGGAGGATGGGCGTTAAGCTGGATTTGCTTTCAGCTCTTGGATCAACATTGAGCCCGTCTTGTCTGCCAGGCCATATGGTTCGCAGAGAGGCAGCCGGGATTGGGTTTTGGCAGATGGAGGGAGCTATGCTGAAAATGACAGAGTCTAGCAACTGGGGAGGCTGGGCACTGGCAAGCAAGAAACTGGGGACAAAGAAAACCTAAAAGAGTGGCAGGAGACGAAGCAAAAATTAATATTTTTCTGGTAAAGAAAGGGGGGAAAGCATTATTTGTCCCGGAGAAGAGAGTATGGAGGAGTCCCGAATAAGGCTGCTTGCACAGTGCGACTCCATATTGCCTAAGCTTTCCTTTTTCTTGCTTTTTGTTTTTTGGTCACATTTGTGTACTAGCTATATTTTATTTAGTTAATATTTTTTCTTTATACTGAATCTTGAAAAACTTAAATATATCTGTTTAAAAAGGAAAATATCATAGCTGCCACATGTGGAAAGTTTGTCATAATTGGATGGCAATCATAAGTACAAGTAAAAGGAAGATAATAGGTGATATGAAATTCTAACCAGATATATTGCCCACTGAAGACTCTGGATTTGAACCTACACTTTCTTTAAAAAATAAGAGTGTTAAAGACATAACAGAAGCAAAGTGGAACTTCTTTGATATAATCCGAAAGTTTTTAAAATAAAGGAACAGTTTTTCTCACTGGGTGAATCAATGTTGTTTAATGCAGCAGTATGTCAATGACGTACGTTTCACTGGAACATTCTGGAAAACCTTGTGGGAGTGGGCAGAACAATCGTGGCCCTCAGAATTAGAAGATGGTGGTCCAGCTCTAGCTTGCCACCATCAGCGTGGACACATTTCTTTACTGTGGGTCTCGATTTTCTCATCTATTGGGAAAAATGGAGTTGAACTTCCCAAGAAAGAGCAAATTGATTTCACCTTTTGGAGTTACATATTGAGAACTATTCTGAAGGTATATCCAGGCTTAGTGGGAAAGAATGCCATCATAGATTAGTGATGTCTGCCACGGGTGCCCCTCTGGGAATGATGAGGCGCATATTGGCCATCTACTATTCCTAGATTAGAAAATCTCTAGGCTACCCCCTGATTCTAACAGCCTGTGGTTGTATGATTTCCCTAATCACTCAAGAACATATTTGGCTTGCTTATTTGCTCACAACTGATGGCAAAGCATGAAACAAGACAACCGTTGTGAGTGATAGGCAAACAATTCAGTTCTGTCCAACAAGCACTCATTGGGCACCTATGTTATACCAGGCCCTGAGCTGGGGATACAAAGATGAATAATAAGATTGAGTCCCCATCTTGGAAGAGCTTATAGTCCCGGGTGGTGTGGGAAGGGATGGTGATAGACACATAAATGGATTTCACATAGGTTTCAGTATGATGTACTAAGTACTATGTTGGAGAAACATGGGGGACGCCTGGGTAGCTCAGGACACACTCAGTCAACAGTGTGCAAGAACTGGACATGAGGGTGATGATGTCAGCACTCTGGTAGTTCCCAAGGATTCATGGAAACTGATTCTTCTAGGTTGAATTGTGTCCCTCAAAAAGATACACTGAAGTCCTAACTCCAGAACGTGAACTTATTTGGAAATAGGATCTTTGTAAATTGTTATGGGGTAAATTGTTCCCCCCACCAAATATATGGGAGTCCAAACCCCCAGTA
Organism: Callorhinus ursinus; assembly: GCF_003265705.2. Taxonomy (NCBI): domain Eukaryota; kingdom Metazoa; phylum Chordata; class Mammalia; order Carnivora; family Otariidae; genus Callorhinus; species Callorhinus ursinus. The sequence goes on from NW_027397065.1 coordinate 43,133,312, forward strand.
TGTCAGAATGAAGACATGGTTTTTACAGAGATAATTAAGTTAAAATAAGGCCAGTGGGGTAGACCCTACTCCACTATGACTGGTATCCATATCAAAAGGAGAAATTTGGACACAGAAGCAGACATACATGAAGAAAGATGATGTGAAGACACAGGGAGAAGACAGCCCTCTGAAAGAAGCCAGGGAAAGAGACCTGGAACAGACCCACAGATCTTTCCCTCATGGCTGGTATAAGGAACCAACTTTGTCTATAGTGTGATTCTGGACTTCAGGTTCTACAACTGTAAGACAATGCATCTTGTTGTTGAAGCCGTCCAGTTTGGGGTACTTCGTTACAGCAGCTGGTAGCAAACTAATACACAGATGTAATTAAGTCAAGATGAGGTCGTACTAAATTCAAGTGAACCCGAATCTATGACTGGCGCCCTTATAAGAAGGGGAAATTTGAGACACACACAAACACATACAGAAAAATGCCATGTGACAATGGAAGTAGAGATCATAGTGATGCATCTACAAGCCAAGGAATGCCAAGGATTGCCAGCAATCACCAAAAGCTAGGAGACTGCCTTCAGAGCCCTCCAGAAGGAACCAATCTTACCCACACCTTGATTTCAGACTTCTAACCTCCAGAACGGTGAGAGAATAAAATTTGCTTTAGGTCCCCCCTTGACGAGGATTTGTCACAGCAGTCCTAGGGAGTGAAACTCACCAACCCTCTATCTTGCCCTCTCCTTCTACCCCATCCCACCTTCTGTTCCTCCTCCTTTGGGAAATCGACTCACAAAATAGATGATACCGGCTGTCAAGAGGAACACCATATTTATCAGATGAAAATGTGAGGAGATACTGTCTCATGTTTCCCCCAGTATCTTCTGTAACGACCATCTTTTCTCTCCGGCTTCCCCTCACATGTGGAGAGCTGTGCAGCTCTGACTGCTTCAGAAGAATGCACAAGTAGGTCTTGGTTTTGAGTTCACGGGGTGATGCTGGGAGGTCTTACAATGAGAACAAGAGGACAGTGCAGTCATCTGTGCGGGCAAGTCACCAGAGACCGATGAGAACAGGGCCCTCTCGGTGGACGTCACCTGGGTCAGGACCGGCCCTCCCCAGCTCCAGTCTGGCTTGTGCAAGACGCCCGACGCTCAGACACAAGCCAGGGGAGACCAAGTGAGGAGGGAGAGGCAGGCTTGACGGATCTTGCTTCCCCCGCTAGTAGAATGAGACACGTACTGGGGGCAAGGTGAGAAGGGGGACCCAGAATACAAACGAAGTTCAGTTGAGAAAACATAAAGTGGCTTTTTTTTTTTCTTCTTACACTCCAAGATTGAGCCATATAGATACCTGCTGCAAGAATATGGCTCTTCTCTTTCCTCAGAGGGGACATGAACTCAGGAATGATTTGCATATGTGAGCTTTTTTTGTTTTTGGCAAACTTATTGAAGTATAACATATATCCAAATCAAAAATAGCTCAGTTAATAGTCACAAAGCAAACCCCCCTGTGTAACCAGCACCCACACCACAGAATATTACTGGTACTGCAGGAGGCTTCACATACCCCCCTACCAATCACACCGGCCCCCCCAGAGGGTCAGCTTTCCTGACTTCCAACACAGTTGTTTAGAGTGTCTTTAAACTTTGTATAAATGGAATCAGTGAAAAGGTATTTTGTGTCTGACTTCTTTTGCCCAACGTGTTTGTGAGGGTCGTTCACGGTATCACCTGCTGTGGCAGTTCCTTTCATCCCGTGACTGTGACTATATCAGGATTCAGGTATCCCCTCGACTCCAGGCAGGCGTGTGAGCCATTTCCAGGTTTGGGGAATTGCATGTAGTGCTGCCCTGAACACGCTTGTACATGTCTTTTGGTGCATAAAGTTGGGCATTTTTGTTGGGGATAATTGGAGGCGTAAAACTCTTGGGTTTATTAAGTAAGTGTATGGTTCAGCTTTAGCAGATATGCCAGTTTTCCAGACGGTGTTACTGATGACACTCCCACCGGCAGGACACAAGAGTGTCAGTCTTTCCACATCCTTCCTAGCATTTGGTATTGCTTCTTTTTCATTTTAGCCATTCTAGTTTATGTTAACTATTTTAGTCAGCTTATTTCTAAGGTGAACACAAGTAGTGAGGTGGTAATTCCAACGCTCTGCATAACTGTTTCCTGTCGCTTCCTGTTGTAGGGGACCCAATTCCCCTCCTCCACTCCCTCTGCTAGGGAATTTATTTTTGGTTTTTTTTAAAGATTTTATTTATTTATTTGAGAGAGAGATAGAGAGAGCACAAGCAGGGGAAGGGGCAGAAGGAGAGGGAGAAGCAGGCCCCCCGCTGAGCAGGAGCCCGACATGGGGCTCCATCCCAGGACCCTGGGATCATGATCCAAGCCAAAGGCAGACGCTTAACCGACTGAGCCACCGAGGCTCCCCTCTGCTAGGGAATTTGGGAAAACAGGAACAACTATGTTTTTACCATATCACAACTTTAAGAGGTGTCTTTCAAGATCATCTATCTCACCTACTCCTCATTCAGATGAGAAAACCAACAAACAGGGGGAGAGTTTTCCAGAATCTTCCAGCCTGCTGATACCTGAAGCAGGACTAAGACTCAAGCCCCCTGATCACAAATCCATTGTTTTTTCTACCTCTCTGTGCTGTTTCTTTATTATAATTTCCAAATTTCACTATCAAACTTGTCAGTTGAGGATATTCTTTAGAGAGACTAATGAATACATATCAGCCTATATCTAGACAGCCAACCCACCCATGCAGTCTACCCTTTCTGGGTGGTGAATCCAGCCAGAGTGAGGTTTTCTAGATAGAGTGGATGAGCTACATTGCTCAGCTCAGGCAGCTGCTGAGGGATTGAGGTAAGACTGTATTTCAAAGCTTTTGGAAGCCTCTCTAATCCTCAGTTCTCATCAACCTCAGCATCTGCCCTCCAACTCTGTGCCCTAGTTCCTGAAAGAGCCATGAGATCAATCAGGATAGAGGGTGGTAATTGTGCACACGCTCTCTCTCTGTCTCTCTCTCCCCACATCATGAGTCTTTTTATGTCAATAAACTGATCTAGTCACTTTTTTTTTTTTATGTGAGGCTAGTACCAACACCAACGGAGTGCTTGATACGGACAAGACATCGTATTATCTGATGCCCACAATAGCCCTATGAGGCCAGTGCTACTTTATCCTATTTTATCCCTATTTTAAAGATGAAGCATGGGCATCTTAAAGAAGTCAACTTGTCCAAAGACCTACTGTGACATCATTAAGCCAGAGCTCAGACCCAAGAATCCAAGGCCACACTCTCAACCATACTCTGAAGCCTCCATTACCACAAACCGTCATCACAGGATTGAGTCAGGAGAACATACTGCCCAGGGCATGCCTTTCTTTAAGAAAACCATATAAAGGAAAATCTGAAGCTATAAAGAAGATGTGTTTCCTTGCAGAAGGAACGCAGTGTTGTTTAAATCCAGTGCTCCATCGGGAGCACTTAAAGTGTTTGTTTTCACAGAACTTACTACTTGACGTAGGGTCTTGGGAGAGTCAGGGAAACTCAGCCAGGGTGTTAGGGAACTTCTAGCCTCCAGTGATCATTGGGAAATTAAGATAAAGCATCTGTACATCAGAAGAGGGGCAGGAAGGCATGGTGTAATCATAGATTTTGAAGTTGCTTCACAGGCGGGAATACCTACAGGTGTAAAAAGTAGAGGGGAAAGACAACCGAATTACACAGGACAAGTTCACAGAAATAAGAGGCATACATCCCTGCCATTCTTTTCCTGAGAGTAGAGAGGAACCCATGGCAGAATTATGGTGGGAGGTTGAACCTGGAGAAGTCAAATGTGTCTCTCGTGCTGATGGTGTTAGACAGAAGGATGTTTAGGAAAGAGTCAAGAACCTCTAAAAACTTACAGGGAATATTGGCTGAGCGTAGAGGTCACTGTTGGACAGTCTGATTTTAAACCTTTGAAGCCGGCTTCCCACAGCATCCCTCATGGACTGCCACCACTCCTCTGCCTAAAACCTTTTGATGGTCTCCCACTGCCCTGAGAATAAACTCAAACCTCAGTACCCTGGCCTACGAGTCTACCCGACCTGGCTGCTGCTTGCTCCCCCAGACCCTTCTCATTTCTCATTCCATCCTCCCCTTTATTCCTCCAGCCACACTAGTCTTGTTTCTATTCCTTGAATATGCCATACTCACGCCTGACTCAGGTCTTTGCATTCATTGTTTCCTCTACCCGAAATGCTTTTTCTTGGCCTTGCATGACTGGCTCCTTCTCATCTTTCCAGTCTCAGCTCTGATTCCTGGCCTTAGTTAGACAGCCTCGCATTTATCAGGTGATTCTACTGCCTTCATAGCACTTACCGTAATCTCTCATTACCTTGTCTAGGTATCTCTCTCCTTGTTTATTGTCTGTCTGGACCCACTAGATTTCAAGCACCAATGGGAGAAAAGAACTTGGTTTTTGTTGTTGTTGTTTTGTTTTGTTTTGTTTTAACTCAGTGTCATAAGCACTTAGAACAATGCTGGGGATTGCCGGACATTAGACATGAATTTGCTGAATGAATGAATAAACTGCTAGTAGAACCAGATATCTCACTAACCAGGCAAAAAATATTCAGATCCCTAGTTCTTACTAGTAAACATTAGATTTAAAACAGAATAGAATAGAATCTGTCCTTTTTTGAAAACCAGCCTAATCACCCTCTAAGGATCAGGAGCATCATGTGTCCCTGATACAAACCCATTAAATACAAATATCTGAAATGCAACGATATCAATTTCTGGAATGACGGTTTGAGGAGTTTTGTGAACCCTCTACCCAGTGGAACTGGTGAAAGTTATTAGAAACAACTATGTAAAGCCTCTGGAAATGGTCCTAAGAGCATATAGCAAATGAAGACACATCTGTTCAAAAAAAAAAAAAAAAAAAAACCTATGAAAATTTTGTAAGAAAAGTGAGAATCTGTGGTATTTGTAACAAAACCACTCCCTTCATCCCCATTCCAAACTCAGTGGGACTTCACTCCTGACTGGTGCAGCCAAGAACAGTGAGTAAGGGACGGGAAAGGCGAGGTAGGGGAGACAGGTAGGAGGCTAGGTGATCAGGCTCACCAGAAACCCAGGAATGCTGAGGTGTAAGGAAACCAGAGATAAGGGAACGAACGAGACAACCCTGCCCTGGGCATCAGAGGTGGGTCTTTTTATGGCAGTCACATTGTGACCCACAAAGAATAACCTGACTGCAAAGAAGAAGCCATTAAAGATGTTATCACCAGCCCTTACTCAAACCAAGACATCACAGGAAGGATGCAGCCACAAGTTTCCTGGTCAGCTCTAAATAAAAGACTTGTCAGTGGAGGCCCACGTTGGCAATCCTGTCGGGACCCTTCTCACTCCTGAGAGCTTTTTCTGTATCCTTGCTTAACAAAACTCCATTGCTTTACTCACTCTCCTTTGTCCATGAGATTCATTCTTCGATGCCACGAGACAAGAACCTCACTCTCCCGCTTCAGTAGGACTCCTACCCCCCGCTTCCACGTGGAGGGCTTCCTTCCCAGGAAGAGCAGGAAATCTACATTTCTCATCCTGTCTCCAGTGACCTGCTAAGTCCCAGCCCAGTGTGGTCTAGAGGTAGAGGCTCCCTTCTGCTTATCCCCATCTGTGGAATAAGGCTCCAGCTTGGGCATGCTGTGCTGAGAATCCTGGTGCTCTGGTGTTAGGAGTTAGTTGAACAGTTAGATGGTCAGGGCCAGGGTCCCCAACAAGAAAATATGGAGTCAGGACAGCTAAGATAAAACAACACTAACATCCTGTTTTGCAGCTTAGACAGGATCACACTAGCATTCTGTTTTGCAGGCTTTGCAGAAATGACTTCTGCAAAAAGTCCTAAAAAAATAAGGCAATTAACCGCAAAGCATTTGTCAATATCACAAGCAAGGGGCAGTTAAGACATAAGCCCCAAGATGTCAGCAAAAAAGACCATTAGCACATGGACATTAAGCTAATAGGTAGACAGGTATGTGACCAAAGCCCTGCTTGGCATGACTCAGCACACCTGATTGCTTAAGATAGTTCACCAAAAGAGCTCATAAAAACCCCTAAACTTAGAAATTCCAAGGGCAACCCTCTCAGCCACCCTCCCTTTCTGGAAGCTTTATATTATTGCCAATAAACTTTGCTTTGCTGCCTACTACTCTTCATCTGGTCGACCACTTCATTCTCCAAAGCGGTGTGACCAAGAGCCGCGGGCACTAAAGGCAGAGAATTCCTGCAACAGTGATCTCCCTTGTCCCGGATCATAAGTTGGGGTATCATGTCAAGAGAAGCAAGCTGAGAAGACCTCAGGTTACTGCACCTCCTCCACTGAGTGTTCAGTTCACAAAGTGGGATTGTTATTCCAAAGGAAGCATGACTTTGTCTCTGCTCCCAGCTCCATAGCCCTGGTTCCAAAATTCTGCCTGGGGGAGAAACAGCCTATACAGCAGATAGCACCTAATCTTTTCCCCAAAGGTAACAACTTCGCAATGAAGTGTGGCATTCAAGCCTCAGGGTGCTCTCAAAAGCAGTGGAGGTAGTGGTGAAATGCAACTGGGAAGAGTCCGGGATTCAAGGAAGATACAGGCTAAACTGTGGACTGCTACCTTGTGGGAGAGTTAGGAAGGGAGATAGCTGGGAGGAGCCCTCCCAGAGTCAGAACACAAATCACTGACCTCAGGAACTGTTCCTTCAAAGGAGCCCAAATCTGATTAGATTAGTCTGTAGGGCAATATATGCCAAGGGCATTGTTCAAAACAATAGGACAATCAGCTAGCAATCCCTGCAAGGGTCTTTCCCTAGCCCTTTTTCATTCATATGCTATCCTGTTTCATCCTCACGATCCTCCAGAAAGTCAGGTAGGTTTGAAGGATAGTTGGAAGAAAGGCAAGCAGGGACAAGGGGGCCCCCCACCCTAAGAGGAAACCACCCTTAAAAGGATTTTACACCGCCCTGAAAGGAGCCCGCCACGCTTTCCCAAGTGATATATAGATGACGAAAACCTGATTGGATGACAGGCGCAGGGAGGGTTAATCAGATTAAAACAGCCCACCAACAAACCATAAAAACCCCTAGATTTAGAAACTCCAGTGTCAACCCTCTTGAGTCCCCTCCCTCTTTGGGACCTTTGTATATCACTATACCACCACTCAATAAACCTTGCTTTGCTGCCCACCACTCCGTCTGGTCTACCTCTTCATTCTTCAAAGCGGTGTGACCAAGAACCTCAGGCACAGAAGGAGAGGAAATCCTGCAACAGGTCCTGTGTGTTGGAGATTAAAAAGGTTAGACTTTGGTAGGTAAGTGGCTCACATTCCACTGTTGAGCTTTCCACAAACTGTGTTGCTCAAAATTAAAACTGGATTCTGTGGTCAAAATCTTTTGGGGAAACGCAACGTTTAAAAAACATGTAACACGTGCTGAGCACCTCTTACAAGACAAGAACTGTGCAAGGTGACTTAGACATACTATCTCAATTAATCCTTTTGGCAACCCTGTGATATAGGTCCTGATAGGATCAACTCATTCTTACAGGTAAGCAATCCAAATTTTGAAAAGTAACCTTTTCAATGACATGCAGCTGGTACGTGGTAGGACTAAGATTGGGATCCTGGGACTCTGCTTCCAAAGCCCACGCTCTTTATGAAAGAGCGCTACAAAGCTTAAAAGACTGTCTGATTCTAGGACTTCTCAGAGCCTCTACTATACTAGAATGTATTGTGTAAACAAAATGTATTAGAACTTCCCAGAAAAGGGTCTAAAAATCATGGGCCACAGAACATGGCTATACACCATGTATCCAGCCAGACTTTGAAGTGTTAGTGTCCTAAGTAACACACCTGGGTTCCCTCTGCCATTCCCCAACTCTGAAGCCCTAATTTTTGTGGTTAATTCCTAACTGCTCCTCAAAACTTCAACACCTCATCCTCCAGGTAGCTTTTCTGGATCTCCAGGCCTGATTTTGGTGTCCCCTTCTATGATCTCATGTTGCTCTGTGTAGTGATTCCCAACAGAGGGCAAAAGTGCCCTGTCCCCAGGGGACATTTGGCAATCTATGGAGACATTTTTAGTTGTCACAACTGGTGCGGGGGCAGGGCGCTATTGGCATTTGGTGAGTAGAAGGCAAGAATACTCTGAGTATCCTATAATGCATAGGAAACCCTCCTTCCCCCACAGCCAAGAATTAATCAGCCTAAAATGTCAAGAGGGCTGAGGTTGAGAGACCCTGCTCTCCATTGATTTCAGTCACTGACTTAGCACACTGACTGAATTTTGTATTTACCAGTCTATGTTGGTCCCTCACTCAACTGTCAGCTTCTTGACTAGAAATCAGGGCTTCTCAGAAAGTATAAGTCACTGGCAGATTGCAACATAAACTGTTGAAGGAAAGAAGTTAATGATAGGTGGTAGCAGGTGCGTCCAGGGGTGCTACCTACCCCATAGTCCCCCATTCTTGAGCACTCCTACATATTACAGTGGCAGGTCCTGGCAGCCATATTTGTACTATTCTTGACCCTGCTGCTTTGTCCTAGATATTGGAACAGAGGTGGACACCAGTTCTCACCTTAGCCCATCATATTTCCTCTCCAGAGAATTTAGAATTGCTGCTAAAAGGCACTAGACAGTCTCTGCTGGTTACTTGAAATTGAAGGCTCTAGAGCAGCCATCTTTGGCCATGGTGGATGGGTACAGACACAAGAAAATGTGGCATCCTGGGGACAGTAACTATGGTTTCCAATGGCTTTCCACTTGCTGTTTCCACTAAGCCCATGTGTGTCCCTCTTACACCCCTATCATAAACTCCCTGTATTTTATTTTGGTCTGAGTGGGTTTCTGTTTACACAGAACCAAAGAGTCTTGATTAAGCTATGAGTCAGGAAACATAGCCCAATTTCTTTAGCCTTAAATACAAGGTTCTTCCTTCCCCCAAACCATGAGAGTTTGGAAGAGAAAAGGAAGAGCCCCAGAGAGTCCATGGAAGAGATGTTAGAAGGCACCTTTATCACCCCATTTTCAATGTTCTACAGAGGGTAGCTGGAAAGGCCATCCGTTATTTATCCTTATTTTTAGATGATTGCCCAGAAAGAGTGACTAATGCCTGGGGGGCTTGCTTTAGACTCTAAACTATATAATGTTGCAGAGGCATGAGCTCCCCTCCGTAAATGAAAGGCATTAACAATTTACTTCAGTTTCAATACATCAAAAGAGGCTCATGGAGGCAATTATTTGCTGAAGGGCACATGACCTTGTTGGACCTGACATTTATTTTATCTTCCTTTGAAAACAGTTAAGATTGCACAATTGATATTTTGCACTTAGAATCTTTTGCTTCTTGGTGATTACCATAAAGAAATAATAGTAATATTAATAAATGATTAATTCTAGATGTTAGCTCAGATAGACTTAGATTTTTTTTTTTTTTTTTTTTTTAAGGAAAACAGAGAAATAGAAAACTTCTCTGGCTGTACCAAGGTTTCAGGGATACGGCCACACAAATGTGAAGCACCTTGATCTCCTCTAGCTGTGATGGCTGGAGAAGCCGGGAAGACAGCAGTCCCCACTACTGATGCTAGCTCAGCCATTGAGTTTGGCCTGAGAACAAATTCTGTCAGTGGTGTGTTTTCCAACACAGGGCTAGCCCTTTCCCCGAAGTGGGCCTACCCTCTTCTGGTTCTTTGACCTCCTCCCATAAATCTGGGATCGTTTTCCAGAGAAATAGCTTTTACATTCCCTCACCTATTTTGTCCTTGATTTACCCAGCACAAATGCCAAGTAACATTTACACGATGGATTAAGGACCCTCTGTGATCATCACCATTCTCTATGGCAAGACTGTGCATTTGTAAAGCTTGCCTGCCTTCTTGTCGACAGCCAGCCATTTCTTCTTTATCCACCCCATTTTTTTGGAGAGTAGGGGAAGGGTTAACTCATCATTGTTTCCAGATCTCAAAATAATTTTTTCCTAGTCTATTTTCTTTGGTGACCCCGCAACTCCAAACACTGTTCTCCTTGGAGCTGGTTGAATTATGATTAAAAAAAAAAAAAATCTTGTTTTCTTACAGCCTTTATTTTAGGCTATGGATCTTCATTGGTGCAGAGTATACAGGGTGAGTCTTGGGTTTGGCAAGTCTTTCCTTTCTGCTCCCTAAACCTCTGGTGTCAGGATTAGATGTGGAATAAAGAGTTCGAAACATTTTATTAACTTGGTAGTCAAACAATAATTTCCGATTCAGAAAGCTTTCTAACTGCATGAAAGGATTTTGTACATTGATTAAAAAAAAAGAATAGGGAAAAAAATAAAGATGATTCCTTGGATGTAAGGCCAATAATCAGAGTCCAAATTTCTTTGACTCTCTGGAGAAAAATCCCATGCTAGCTCACTCACATTTTTTTTTCTTTCAGAAGCCTATATTAGAATGTGGAGAAGCAGCAGTGGGAGGAAAAAGGTCTATAATTTTAATGGGACTGCGGAGACCACTTTGAAATATTGAACATCTCCACGAGCACAAATATAATAGCTTCCACCTGATGGCATAGCCGCTCATTCTCTTTAAGGATCCAAGCGTGTAGGTAAGTTTTCCTGACGTTGAGCGCGACTGGATCCTTCGGGACACCAAAGGATGTCACTCTCAGGGCACGGGTCGCTCCCCGGTCTGGGCCTTTTCCCTGAGCCGGGACTTTGATTTGTGTTCCTTCTTTGAAGCCACGGCCGCTGCAGCCCAGCAGTGACTCAAGCAGATGGCTGCCTGTGACAGGCCTCTTCTGATGGGTAATAAAAATACCAGAAGCTCCACTGCACTGTGTACAAATACGTGAAGCCATTGCAGAGTCCTTTGTATCTTGAGATTGTATTTGGAGAGCGGGCTGATCTTTTCCATGCAGAACCCTCACAGAATGAGCAATCACGCCAGGTGGGTGTTGGAAGCACTATTATATGGTTTGTGAAAGTCAAGATTTTTTTTTTTTTTTTTTAATCAGCCTTCAAAACCATACCCTTACCCTTGAGGATTTCTGACCCACAATCCATGATTTGGGGTGGGAGAAGGAGAAAAGAATTTTGATCTTCTTATACAAAAACCATCAGAGGCACTCCCAAATTGAAAGACTGACTCCAGTTATATTGCCTCTCTCTTCCCTAAGAGATGCTGCTCCCGAACAAAACTATGGGAAATCGCAGAGCTGGGGATGGGCATGGAAGTGGGGGCAGAATCTAAGTGCCCAGTGAGCCATTCCTGGGGTAATAAATCCAGGAAGAGCTGAGAGTTGATTTTGAACTTATTTTGCTTAATTTATTGCCCCAATGCACAAACTTTTCAGCATCAAATCACCTGGGGAGCTTTTATAAAATTGCAGATTCCCAGCCCCGCCCCCTCACCCAAAGGTTCTGATTGGACAAATTTAGACTGGAGCCAGGGAATCTGTATTTTAGACAAGAAGCCTAGGTGACTCTAACCTGCCACTGCTACATTAAAATGTGATATTAATAAGTTTAAAAGTCACCGGGCCAACTGCAACCCAAGTCAGCTACCTGCTAACTCTGTGGCCTCAATCCGCCAATCATAAGGATTCTGGGTGGGGGTGTGGTAAGTACTGGAGTGGAGAGAAAATATAATGGATAAGGGATCAGAAGGTCTCGCCTGTCATTTATTAGCCATGTGACCTTGGGCCAATGTCATTGGGAGGCTCAGTGCCTCATCTGTAGAATGGGGCCCATAATTCATGCCTTGCTTACCTCATCAGTTCATGAGGATCAAATGAGAAATAACTTTGTAAAACATTACACGTTAGAAGTCACACTATTTTCAGAGAGAGGCAGTATTTTCCTTCTTCGGTCTATTGAGGGCACACTCACACTCAGCATCCCCAGATCCAAGTGCCTGTGTTCAATGAACCAAGGGAAGCCTGGTAGAGCATAATGGCTGATTCCAAACTCAGTTGTCGTGACCTGGAAGGAAGTGTTATTCAGAATGGCTAGCTGCATGTTGAAAAGGGAAGACTCTGAGGCTCCATCTTGCATCAGAGTCCCCGAAAGTGTGGGTGGGAATTTTAATGTTGCCAGAAGCCATTCTTGTATCAAAAGTGGGGGAGTCCCTAGGCATGTTCAGGATGGAAGCTGGGGGCCTATGAGTGGCATGTACAGGTCTCTTCCTACTTCCCGTGGCCCAGGAAAAGAGCGTCTTGGTACTGATCCTCTCTTTCATCTCCTGCCCTTCCCCTCTATTCTGTCTACCTTTTTACCTGCCCCTCAGCCGGTCCAGCCATACACGACTACAGTCTGTGCCCTAAGCTCTAAAATCAACCCCCTCAGTCAAAACTTGTTCCCTTCCTGCTGGTTCTGAAGCAAATTAACTCCAAATCCAGTGCCCTTGAAGGTGCCTGGTATAGGTTCTGGCACTCCCATGGCTCAGCTTTTGTTTTTAAACCGATTTTTTGTATTTTATCATTTTAGGCCAAGCGTTCTGTCAAGGCTTTCCTAAAGCTGTTCTAGTAGAGGAATATGAGTCATCAGCACCAAGTCAGCCAGGATAATATTGGGGATGGTCCCCCACCCCCTCCCCCGGCCAGCCTGCATAGGCTGTGAAAGCCAAGCCAGCAGGTGTCCGTGTCTATCGGCCTGATTCCAAATGGCCCATTCCTGGACTCTATCCGTCCCTCTATTTTCCAAGACAAGGCAACAGGGTGATTCTGCTCTGCGTATGGAAGGCCTCCTTCCCCGGACTTTAGTCATTTTATTACTCAGCTCCAGAGTGCGGCCCGCTGGGCTCTGAGCTGACATGACTGACATGGATTTCCCATCACCTCCAGGTTCCCGCCCACGGAGCTGGCAGCCTCTGTCCTGGGCAGGGCCTGGCTTATGGAGCCTTGTTTTCCTGTTTCCTGATTTCTGGTATGACATGGGGCTCATCATATCAAAATTCTCAAGGCTGATGTCTCCCCAAAGCACCATTAATGAAAACTCATTCCATGAATATTGTGCTTTGATGAGGGCAGTGTGTCTTCAGCCAACATTTCTAAGGGTTATTTTTGCTTGGTTTGAGGGATGATCTTTTTTAACTTCTTTCTTTTAAATTGAGAGGAAAACCAAAATGGACGGTAGATTAAGAAAAGGTAAATATGGTAAGGTGAAGTTGAGGAAAAGACTAATTTTAGCGACCTCCAAGGGAGGATGAGACGTGACGGGCTGTTGTCCAGTTGGTGATGCATCAACGTCAGGCAGCTGCAGGCAAAACCGAGAGAGGCCAGAACATAACTATTCTTTTATGATATCCTAGGTCTTACAGATATTCTCTCAGGAATAATAGGCTGCAAAAGTCCTGCTGCATCTCATCAACACGTAGGAGAGAGGTCAACAATCTGCCATCCGCTCCCTACTTTATAAATAAAGTTTTACTGCAACAGAGCCATACCCATTCCTACCGTCTGCAGCTGCATTCACTCTGTACAGACAGAGAGATTATAGCAGAACCTATGATCCACAACGTCAAAAATATTTGCTATTTGTTCCTTTATGGAAATAGTTTGCTAACACCTGGTCTGGAATGCTATATCCTTTAGATCACTACTTTATAAACTTTTCCCCTTAGGAATAGAATGCATTTTTTTTTTTTTTTGGTAAAGAATATATACTTTTATAAGTTTTATTTATTTGGGTAATCTCTACACCCAACCTGGGGCTCAAATTCATGACCCTGAGATCAAGAATCATCTGCTCTTCCTACTGAGGCTGCCTCGTACCCCTGTGAAGAATATTTTAAAGGTGGAAGCTCATGAAAAAGATAAGTGCAGGGCTGATACAGGAGGGAAGTGTCGCAGAGTCCCACCAGCTCAGCTCAGCTTCCTCTGGTGTCTCTAGAACCCAGGATTCCAGGGAAAAGAGATTGAGAATCACTCCAAGTCAAAGCAATCTTGAGAAAGAAGAAGAAAAAACTGGAAGTATCACAATTCCAGATTTCAAGAATTACGACAAAGTTGTAATAATCAAAACGGTATGGTACTGGCACAAAAACAGACACACAGATCAATGGAACAGAATAGAGAGCCCAGAAATAGAGCCATGCTTATGTGGTCAATTAATCTATGACAGAGGAGGCAAGAATATAGAATGGGGAAAAAACAGCCTCTTCAATAAATTTGCTGGGAAAACTGGACAGCTACATGTAAGAGAATGAAACTGGACCACTTTCTAACACAATACACAAAAATAAACTTAAAATGAATTAAAAACCTAAATGCAAGACCTGAAACCAAAAAAATCTCAGAAGAGAACACAGGCAGTAATTTCTCTGACATCATTCATAGCAACATTTTTCTAGATATGTCTCCTAAGGCAAAGAAAACAAAAGCAAAAATAAACTATTAAGACTACATCAAAATAAAAAGCTTTTGCACAGCAAAGGAAACCATCACCACAACAAAAAGACAATCTACTGAATGGGAGAAGATATTTGCAAATGATATATCTGATAAGGGGTTAATATCCAAAATATATAAAGAACATGTACAACTCAACACCCAGAAAACAATCTAATTTAAAAATGTACAGAGGACTTGAATAGACATTTTACCAAAGAAGACATACAGATGGTAAACAGACACATGAAAAGATGCTTAACATCACTAATCATCAGGGAAATGCAAATCAAAACCACAATGAGATATCACCTTATACCTGTCAGGATGGCTAAAATAAAAAGGACAAAAGATAACAGATGTTGGCAAGGATGTGGAGGAAAAAGGAACCCTCATGCACGGTTGGTGGGAATGTGAGTTGGTACAGCCACTACGGAAAACGGTATGGAGGGTCTTCAAAAAATTAAAAATAGAGCCATATGATCCAATGGTTCCATTACCGGGTGTTTACCCAAAGAAATAAAAAACACTAATTTGAAAAGATATATGCACCCTTATGTTTTTTGCAGCATTATTTACAATAGCCAAGATAGGGAAGCAACCTAAGCATCCGTTGATAGATAAATGGATAAAAAATGTAATATATATATGCACTATGGAATATTACGGAGCCAAAAAAAAGAATGAAATCTTACCATTTGTGACAGCATAGATAGACCTAGATAATATCATGCTAAATGAAATAAGTCAGATTGAAAAAGAGATACTGTATGATTTTACTCATATGTGGAATCTGAAAAAAAATGAATAAACAAATAAAAAGCAGAATCAGGTCTACAAACACAGAGAACAAACTGAATGTCGCTAGAGGGAAGGGGGGTGATATAGGTGAAGGGGAATGGGAGGTACAGGTTTCCAGATATGGAATGAATAGGTCGTGGGAATAAAAGATACAGCATAGGGAATTTAATGAATGATATTCTTTTTTTTTTTTTTAAGATTTTATTTATTTATTTGACAGAGAGAGACACAGCGAGAGAGGGAACACAAGCAGGGGGAGTGGGAGAGGGAGAAGCAGGCTTCCCGCCGAGCAGGGAGCCTGATGTGGGGCTCGATCCCAGGACCCTGGGATCATGACCTGAGCCGAAGGCAGACGCTTAACGACTGAGCCACCCAGGTGCCCCTGAATGATATTCTAATAGCATCGTATGGAGACAGATGGTAGCTACACTTGTGGTGAGCACAGCATGAGGTACAGAGAAGTTGAATCACCATGTTGCACACCTGAAACTAAGGTAACACTGTGTGTCAACTATACTCAGAAAAATCAGTGCAGAGTACATGCTCTTCAAGACAGGGTACCACCTTGGTTGTTTCTGTGACTATTTAGTGACTGACACAGAAAATACACTCAAGAGAAGTATGAGAGATGAATCATGGAATGAAGTGCCTCTGGTCAAGACACCCCATGGTTGCTGTTGAATCTCTGTCTGCCCCCTGTCATCTAAAGTCTCCCCAAGAGTGATCTGTGCCCACTGTCTCCTCTTCCTATATCCTCATTACTGGTTTTGACCTTAGCCCTATTGCTCTGCTGGCCCTGTCGTCACCCAGGTCCCCAGTGATACTCTTAACTACCACAGTCCGTGGACAGTATTCAGCTCCTAGCTTCAGGTAAGCCTTTGCGCATCTGGCAATTTCTGAATCTTAGCACCCTCTGGGCTTCTCGTGACACCATACTCTCCCGGTTGCTTTTTGTTTCCGACCTTTGCTTCCCTATCTCTGAGATGGGCTCTCTTTTGTCTGCCTCTAAATGATGGTGTCCTATAAGCCTTGGCATTGCACCAGCTGAAATTTAAATATTGAGTGCTCACAGGTCACCATTGCAGGTGCCGCTTCCTTCCTAAATTCCAGACTCACTTACCGAATCCCTTGTGAGATAGCCCCGCCTGGCGCCTCAAACACAACCTGTCCCCATCTGAAGTCACTGTGGTCCTCCCAAGCCACTTCCTCTTCAGAATTCTCTCCCACGCCTGATGACACTCTTGCCTGGCCTGTTCTTTCAACTTCAACCTTGACACCTCAAATCAAACAGCAGACACCGAATTCTACCCACTTTGCTAACTAAGGGCTTCTTCACTCTGTCCCCTTTCTCCATCTCTTATCACCCCGTAGGGAAGGTTGCAGCAGTGTCCTATCCGGTCTCCCGAAGCCTACAGCATAGCCCATTCTCCACTGTGCAGCTGTGGGGATTATGTCCCTCCTGCTTTCCCGGTGCCCACAACCTGCCACGTTCTCCAAGGCATCCCATGGCTCATGGCATAAAGGCCAAAGTCCATTAACATGACTTACAAGGTGGTATACATGGGCTTGTTCCTTTTGTCTCTCTGAGCTCATCGTGCCTACTTTTCTTCACTCACTGCCTCTGAGCCATGCTGCTCTTCTAGTCAAATATGTCATGCTCCCGCCACCCAGAGAGGCTTAATCCACCCTTTCCCTTGGTCTGATACAGTCATCCCTAAATAACACCTATTTATCCAAAAGCCACCGAATCCAAACACCACTTTCTCTGGGATACTGCCTTCCCTGACCAAACCAAATGCAGCCATCATGGGATTTCAGGGCACCATTAATGTCTTCTTCCTAACTCTTTTTTTTTTTTTTTAAGATTTTATTTATTTATTTGAGAGAGAGCGAGAGAGCATGCGCACAAGCAGGGGGGAGGGGCAGAGGGAGAAGCAGACTCCCCGCTGAGCAAGGAGCCCAATGCGGGACTCGATCCCAGGACCCTGGGATCATGACCTGAGCCAAAGGCAGACACTTAACTGACTGAGCCACCCAGGCATCCTCCTTCCTAACTCTTGTACTTGTCTGGTACTTTTATGCTTGTTCTTGGAATGATTACTCAATATGTATCTCTGGTTACTAGACCCTCATCTTCAAGCAGGCGGGAACAAAGTCAGCTTTTGCTCCTCCACATTCCCCAGTGGCTGCCCATATGGAATGAGTAAGTCATGGGAATAAAAGATACAGCATAGGGAATATAATGAATGATACTGTAATAGCGTCATCTATACCCTCTAGCTCAGGGCTGGCACCTGAAAGTGCAAATAATCGTTGAGTGAATAAAATTGTATCCTTTTCTAGAACTGTTCCCCTTAGGTCTATCCTGAATGCATTCTACCTCAAAAACCCACCAGATCTTACCCCTACTTGCCCCTAAATGGTTCCTCATTGGGCTGCAGGATAAAGTTAAGCCTCAGGCCATACTAGCCCTTTCATGATCTTGACCATTCTCTGGGCTCATGTCCTAGCTCGTGGCTGGGCACCTACCGCTGTTGCAAGCCAGGCCTGCTTCCTGATTTGAGCACACCTCATCCTATGTCATACCTTTGTTCCTTGTAGGGACTCCATCAGGATTCACCGATGCTTAGCATGTTAACACATTTGCTTTCTCTTTCTCTCTCTGTCTGTATGCGTGTGGGGGAGTATGCATTGGGGGAGCATTTGAGAGTAAGTTGAAGACATTGTGACACTTCAGTCCTGAGTATTTCAGCTGCTGTCATCTAAGAATAAGGTCATTCTCCTCTGTAACCACAACATCATTATCCCACTTTGGAAATTTAGCATTAATATAATACCATTATGAAGACTAAATTCATATTTCCCCGGTTGCCCTAGTTATGAACTTTATCACTTCTTGTTTTGTTTTCTTTTTGCTGCTATCTCATCAAATTGCCCCTTCCCCATCCCCTGTTCTATGTGTGGTGTGCTGACTCTTCCTCCTCATTTCCAGTCTGATTTCGGGAAGGGCAGAGGTTTCAAGCTGTACATCAAAACCCATTTCTTCTGCCTGAGCACAGAGCTTAATCTCATTCTGAGCTTCCCTTAAGTTGGGTGTGTGACTATGCAGCCAAGCTCTGATGACAGTGATGGGTGTAAGCTTCAAGGTCAAAGTTTTTAAGAAGTACCGAGATCTCATCTGTACTCTCTCCTTTTGCCAACTGAATGCAGACAACGAAGACAAGGCTTTAGGGAACAGTGGAGCCACAAGATAGAAGGAGCCCTGGGTCTTCAGATCACTGGATGGAGGGAAGTGTCATGCCAACCAGGGACACCTGCCCTGGGTTGTTGGGTGGGTAGAAATACATTTCTATTACGTTTGAGCCATTATACAGTTGTGGCTCTATTTGGGATAGCAGCCAATATCACCAAATGAGGTTAAAGGTCCTTCCATGGCAAAGGGAGTCTATATCTTCTTACCTAGAACCTCTCACCTCAAGGGAGAGATAGCAATGCAAGGAAAGCTTGGATGTTGCAGGCCAAGAAACAGGTAGTCCCAGGGGCTAAAGCCCCGAGCCAGACAAGGAGCAGCAATGCAGAAGCTCAGCCCACGGGAACTCCAACCCCAGGTCTCTGTCTCCCAACTTGTATGTGTGCTTGTGTCTAACTATGCCTCTGCGCAATGAGGAGTCCATTTTGTAAGTAGTACCTGAGAAAGTAGTCAACACAGAGGCTTTTTATAAATGCAGAAGAACTAGCAAAATAAAGAAAATCCATAAAAGTTTGCTTTGACAATATGAAAGCAATATGAATAAATAATCACAGCCATTACATGAACTTTTCACTTAGTCTAATTACCATGCAGCACAATAACAGGATTTATCATGAAATACGTCAGATTTGCTTTGTTGTTAGTTTATTTGATCACAGTGCCAAACTTTCTTCTTGAATGTACAACCTGCCCTGTTCATGTTGCTGCTCACAGCTTAAAAAACTAGAGGGAAACTTACTATCCTCCTGTCATAAACAGCTTTATGGCTGAATAAAATTTGAGAGCATTTCATCAGTACTTACATTTTAGGGGTTTTGTTAACTGGCTTTCGTTTTCGACCATGTGGACTGAATTGGAAGGGCGCTATGCAGTGAGACTGTTGCTGAGCCAGAGACCTGAGGCTTTTGAAGGATCCTGTGGTCCCAGCAAAGCCTGGTTGCTTCATGCCACACTCCTGGTCAGTCAGACAGGCTGGGGTTTGCCAATCAGTTTGACTTTGCTTCCAAGACCTCAGCATCACTGTACATTTAATAAATTGCGTGTATCACTTGCAATATTACTTGTATATATTAAGAGCATAATAACATACCAATGACATTAAAGTGTTCTGGCAAAGCTCCTCTATATGAGCAGAGATGGAAAATATCACACTCCAACACCAGATGATCTTAATAAAATAATAACAGCATCCAACACTTACTGGGCAGATATATGTGGCAGGCATTGTGCTATTTTATATCTTAATGAATCTTTACAGCAATCCCATGAGGGAGGTAGAGTGGTTCACCACTTCCTCACCTACATTTTGAGAGGAGATGGAACTTCCCCAAGTCACAAAGCCTGGCTAACTGGGGCTAACTCATAGGTGAGGTCAGTAACCTCGTTTGCCTTCTCCAACTTCTCTTTGATGCTCCTTCTCCTTTAGTACATCCTGAGAACATACCAGTCCTGGTTTAGGTAAAAGCGAGAGGCAGGAGAATTTGTGTCTACTGCTCTCCCCTACTCACTGAAGATGTGGGGAGTATTGACATTGTTTTGGGGGTGAGGTAGGAAAGATCTCATTACATCTTGTTTCAACAATTATGTATTCAACAAATGTATTTATATTCAACATGCATATAAGATCAACGTATATATACATTGTATATATAAAAATACATATGTATACATATAAAACAAATATATATACATATATATTTTAAAAATATATACTATGTATTGGGTGCTGAGGGCAACCTTGTTCTCAACAAGCCTATGACCTACATGGGAAAGCTGAAGAGCAAACAGACAATGACAATACACTGGATAAGTGCTATGATGAGAGAAGCCTAGGCCGCTGTGGGAACCTCTAACCCAAATCTGGGGGCAATTGGGGAAGGCTTCCTGGAGGAAGAAGCATCTATGCTGAGGCCTATAGGCCAGGAGGGGCTAAAACAGGAGAAGAAAGAAGGCAAGAAAAGACAGTTCCAGGCAGCAGAACCAGCACAGTGGTGTGGACCAGAAGAGACTGTTGCATACAGCCTGTTGACATTATACTGGCTTCACCAAGTAAGCATGAAACAGCCCTTTCCAGAAAGTTCTCCCCTCTCTGCTTCAGTGCCTGATTTTCTCAACATTGATCCATTAACAAATATTTCTATCAATAAATGCATCAGATTTATTATTTACTACAGAGAAGGCATTGGGGGAGGCCTTGAGGAGAATGCCAAGAACTCTCAGACCCTGCCTCTGTTTCCAAGAGTTTACCTGAGTGTGGGTTTGGAACATTCTCAGAGGGAAAAAAAAAAGAGAGAGAGAGAGAGAGAGCGAGAGAGAATGTTAACAGTAATGCAGATGTGAAAGGAGGAGGAAGGAAGATGGGAGGACACAGCACTGGCCTCTGACTTTAGACCCGGACTCAACCACACCGTCGCTATGCAAGCAGGCATGGGCGACCCAACCTTTCGGAGCTTTGGCTCCCCATCCATCACATTGGAACAATAAAAGGTCCCTTTCAGGATGATGGCAGGGATTAAATAGGGACTGCCTGTACAGCATTTAACATGCTGCTCAGCACAGAGCAAGCTCTCCATAAATGCTTTCGCCATGATGATATTATTATAATTAGAATGAATTCGCCTCATAAATACGTGAGTGCCTCCTCCAGGGTGCTTTTTGTACTTTTCATTTCAGGACTTGTGGCCGCAAGCCACACCAGCCATCACCCTAGCGCCTGACTCCCCTTCGCCCGTTGGATTCTACCCTCAAGTCGGCGGCATCTGGCCAAAGAAGCCTAACTCAGGAGCTCTGGGGAAGCTGGTTTGCCCATCTCACAAACTGTCCTCAGAGTCTCCTGGGCACCTCCCCAAACCTCCCTGGACTCTTTGTCTCACCCACACAGAGGATGGCTCTCTCCTGACCGCTTGCAGCCTACTGTCCTTACTCACTTGGCCATTAATTGCATATCATCCCCGAACATCTTTTACCATGTTCTGATATATTTTTATTTATTATTGATTCTACAAATGCCTATAGTATTTGCTAAGTCCACACAACGTGCTGGCAGCGCTTAGAGATGGCCTTGCTTAAGGGATAGACGATTATTACATGGGCTTGAAACAACTAGTCCTCAACTGTTATGGAGTGTGTGCTCAAATAGAATCAGTAACCAAAAGCCTATAAAAAAAAAAAAAGGCTAAGATCTAGTCAATCAGTTACTGTTAAAAAACAAGTAAAGACCTATGTGAGAGTTTTGAAAAAATAACACTAAAAGCAACCCTTATATATTTATTTGTTTACTTAATTGATGGCCAAGGTTGAGGATGTCTCCTGTGCTTTTATATTTTACTTTTTTACTTTTTATTTTTTATTGTTATGTTAATCACCATATATTACATCATTAGTTTTTGATGAAGTGTTCCATGATTCATTCTTTGTGCATAACACCCAGTGCTCCATGCAGAACGTGCCCCCTTGAATACCCATCACCAGGCTAACCCATCCCCCCACCCTCCTCCCCTCTAGAACCCTCAGTTTGTTTTTCAGAGTCCATCGTCTCTCCTGGTTCGTCTCCCCCTCTGACTTACTCCCCCTCATTCTTCCCCTCCTGCTATTTTCTTCTTTTTCTTTTTTCTTAACATATGTTGCATTGTTTGTCGCAGAAGTACAGATCTGCGACTCAACAGTCTTGCACAATTCACAGCACTCACCATAGCACATACCCTCCCCAATGTCTATCACCCAGCCACCCCATCCCTCCCACCCCCCACCACTCCAGCAACGCTCAGTTTGTTTCCTGAGATTAAGAATGCCTCATATCAGTGAGGTCATGATACATGTCTTTCTCTGATTGACTTATTTCACTCAGCATAACGCCCTCCAGTTCCATCCATGTCGTTGCAAATGGCAAGATCTCATTCCTTTTGATGGCTGCATAATATTCCATTGTGTATATATACCACCTCTTCTTTATCCATTCATCTGTCGATGGACATCTTGGCTCTTTCCACAGTTTGGCTATTGTGGACATTGCTGCTATACACACTGGGGTGCACGTACCCCTTCGGGTCCCTGCATTTGTATCTCTGTGGTAAATACCCAGTAGTGCAATTGCTGGATCATATGGTAGCTCTATTTTCAACTGTTTGAGGACACTCCATACTGTTTTCCAGAGGGGTTGCACCAGCTTAGCTTGCATTCCCACCAACAGCGTAGGAGGGTTCCCCTTTCTCCACATCCCCGCCAACATCTATCGTTTCCTGACTTGTTCATTTTAGCCATTCTGACGGGTGTGAGGTGGTATCTCATTGAGGTTTTGATTTGGATTTCCCTGATGCCGAGCGATGTTGAGCACTTTTTCATGTGTCTGTTGGCCATTTGGAAGTCTTCTTTGGAAAATTGTCTGTTCATGTCTTCTGCCCATTTCTTGATTGGATTATTTGTTCTTTGGGTGTTGAGTTTGATAAGTTCTTTATAGATTTTGGATACTAGCCCTTTATCTGATATGTCATTTCCAAATATTTTCTCCCATTCTGTCAGTTGTCTTTTGGTTTTGTGGACTGTTTCTTTTGCTGTGCAAAAGCTTTTTATCTTGATGAAATCCCAATAGTTCATTTTTGCCCTTGCTTCCCTTGTCTTTGGCGATGTTTCTAGGAAGAAGTTACTGCGGCTGAGGTCGAAGAGGTTGCTGCCTGTGTTCTCCTTTAGGATTTGGATGGACTCCTGTCTCACGTTTAGGTCTTTCAACCATTTGGAGTCTATTTTTGTGTGTGGTGTAAGGAAATGGTCCAGTTTCATTCTTCTGCATGTGGCTGTCCAATTTTCCCAACACCATTTGTTGAAGAGACTGTCTTTTTGCCATTGGACATTCTTTCCTGCTTTGTCAAAGATAAGTTGACCATAGAGTTGAGGGTTCATTTCTGGGCTCTCGATTCTGTTCCATTGATCTATGTGTCTGTTTTTGTGCCAGTACCATTCTGTCTTGATGATGACAGCTTTGTAATAGAGCTGGAAGTCCGGAACTGTGATGCCGCCAGCTTTGCTTTTCTTTTTCAATATTCCTCTGGCTATTCAGGGTCTCTTCTGGTTCCATACAAATTTTAGGATTCTTTGTTCCATTTCTTTGAAAAAAGTGGATGGTATTTTGATGGGGATTGCATTGAATGTGTAGATTGCTCTAGGTAGCATTGACATCTTCACAATGTTGGTTCTCCCAATCCATGAGCATGGAACATTTTTCCATTTCTTTGTGTCTTCTTCAATTTCTTTCATGAGTATTTTATAGTTTTCTGAGTACAGATCCTTTGCCTCTTTGGTTAAATTTATTCCTAGGTATCTTGTGGTTTTGGGTGCAATTGTAAATGGGATTGACTCCTTGATTAGTCTCTCTCTGTCTTGTTGTTGGTGATAGGAACGCCACTGATTTCTGTGCATTGATTTTATATCCTGCTACCTTACTGAATTCCTGTATGAGTTCTAGCAGTTTTGGGTGGAGTCCTTTGGGTTTTCCACATACAGTATCATATCATCTGCAAAGAGTGAGAGTTTGACTTCCTCTTTGCCGATTTGGATGCCTTTGATTTCTTTTTGTTGTCTGATTGCTGTGGCTAGGACTTCTAATACTATGTTGAATAGCAGTGGTGAGAGTGGACATCCCTGCCGCGTTCCTGACCTTAGGGGAAAAGCTCTCAGCTTTTCCCCGTTGAGAATGATATTCGCTGTAGGTTTTTCGTAGATGGCTTTTATGATATTGAGGTATGTACCCTCTATCCCTATACTCTGAAGAGTTTTGATCAAGAAAGGATGTTGTACTTTGTCAAATGCTTTTTCTGCATCTATTGAGAGGATCATATGATTCTTGTTCTTTCTTTTGTTAATGTATTGTATCATGTTGATTGATTTGTGGATGTTGAACCAGCCTTGCAGCCCAGGGATAAATCCCACTTGGTCGTGGTGAATAATCCTTTTAATGTACTGTTGGATCCTATTGGCTAGTATTTTGGTGAGAATTTTTGCATCCTTGTTCATCAAGGGTATTGGTCTGTAATTCTCCTTTTTGATGGGGTCTTTGTCTGGTTTGGGGATCAAGGTAATGCTGGCCTCATAAAACGAGTTTGGAAGTTTTCCTTCCATTTCTATTTTTTGGAACAGTTTCAGGAGAATAGGTATTAATTCTTCTTTAAATGTCTGATAGAATTCCCCTGGGAGGCCATCTGGCCCTGGGCTTTTGTTTCTTGGGAGATTTTTGATGACTGCTTCAATTTCCTTAGTGGCTATAGGTCTGTTCAGGTTTTCTATTTCTTCCTGGTTCAATTTTGGTAGTTGATACATCTCTAGGAGTGCATCCATTTCTTCCAGGTTATCTAATTTGCTGGCATAGAGTTGCTTATAATATGTTCTTATAATTGTTTGTATTTCTTTGGTGTTGGTTGTGATCTCTCCTCTTTCTTCATGATTTTGTTGATTTGGGTCATTTCTCTTTTCTTTTTGATCAGTCTGGCCAGGGGTTTATCAATCTTGTTAATTCTTTCAAAGAACCAGCTCCTAGTTTCGTTGATCTGTTCTACTGTTCTTTTGGTTTCTATTTCATTGATTTCTGCTCTGATCTTTATTATTTCTCTTCTCCTGCTGGGTTTAGGCTTTATTTGCTGTACTTTCTCTAGCTCTTTTAGGTGTAGGGTTAGGTTGTGTATTTGAGACCTTTCTTGTTTCTTGAGAAAGGCTTGTATTGCTATATACTTTCCTCTCAGGACTGCCTTTGCTGTATCCCAAAGATTTTGAACAGTTGTGTTTTCATTTTCATTGGTTTCCATGAATTTTTTTAATTCTTCTTTAATTTCCTGGTTGACCCATTCATTCTTTAGTAGGATGCTCTTTAGCCTCCATGTATTTGAGTTCTTTCCGACTTTCCTCTTGTGATTGAGTTCTAGTTTCAAAGCATTGTGGTCTGAAAACATGCAGGGAATGATCCCAATCTTTTGGTACCAGTTGAGACCTGATTTGTGACCTAGGATGTGATCAATTCTGGAGAATGTTCCATGGGCACTAGAGAAGAATGTGTATTCCGTTGCTTTGGGATGGAATGTTCTGAATATGTCTGTGAAGTCCATTTGGTCCAGTGTGTCATTTAAAGTCTTTATTTCCTTGTTGATCTTTTGCTTAGATGATCTGTCCATTTCAGTCAGGGGGGGTGTTAAAGTCCCCCACTATTATTGTATTGTTGTCAATGTGTTTCTTTGCTTTTGTTATTAATTGCCTTATATAATTGGCTGCTCCCATGTTCGGGGCATAGATATTTACAATTGTTAGATCTTCTTGTTGGATAGACCCTTTAAGTAGGATATAGTGTCCTTCCTCATCTCTTATTACAGTCTTTGTTTTAAAATCTAGTTTGTCTGATATAAGGATTGCCACCCCAGCTTTCTTTTGGTGTCCATTAGCATGGTAAATGGTTTTCCACCCCCTCACTTTCAATCTGGGGGTGTCTTTGGGTCTAAAATGAGTCTCTTGCAGACAGCATATTGATGGGTCTTGTTTTTTAATCCAATCTGATAGCCTGTGTCTTTTGATTGGGGCATTGAGCCCATTTACATTCAGGGTAACTATTGAAAGGTATGAATTTAGTGCCATTGTATTGCCTGTAAGGTGACTGTTACTGTATGTTGTCTGTGTTCCTTTCTGATCTTTGCTACTTTTAGGCTCTCTCTTTGCTTAGAGGACCCCTTTCAATATTTCTTGGAGGGCTGGTTTCATGTTTGCAAATTCCTTTAGTTTTTGTGGTTTAGATGCTTTTAAGGAGCCCCATGTTTATTTCCTGCCATGTCTGGATCCTGAGCTTCATGATGTAGGGAATAAAGCGCCGAGTTCATTGTAATGAAATTTTCTTTCATAGTCTGCAATTAGCAGAGAATCTGGGGCATTTTATATCCTGGGAAATAGCCACGGCCTTGTAGCCTTTTCCTTGTGTCTCATACCCCACTAAAGAGTTGGATGGAAACTCAGTGTATTAGTCAGATTTCTGCTGTGACAATGCCATGTAACAAACAATCTACACCCTCCTGTCTCAGTGACTTACAACAAGAAGAATCTATTTCATGCTCATGGGAATGTAGGTTGCCTGTGAATTGGCTTGGCTCAGCAGGGCTAGGCTGAACTCCACTCTATGATATAAGTTTAAATCTGCTCCATGAGTCTTTACTAGAACTCAGGCTGAGAGAGCAATGGCTCCCAGAGACATGGCCCTATGGTCAAATGCAAAAGTCTGAGGTGTCTGACAGAAATTTGCTATGCCTCTTAAAGTATCTGCTCAGAAACAGCACATTGTCACTTTATTTCTGCCAGAATCAGTTATTCAAAGCAAGTTGCAGAGCCAAGTCTCAAGTGAATGGGGTGGGAATATATGCTCTGCCTACTCTTGTGACAGGTACTGAGAAGTACGTGGCAGAGGGCATGGGTGTATAATTCTTTATAGAAAGGAATGAAGACTCGGGAATGATAATCCAATCTACCACACTTAGTATTTCCCAAAGGGCTTTGCTTCTATCTTTTTTATAGGACCTATCATACTTTACTACAACCATATTTATATATGTGATTCTCCCATACTGACTGGTTCTCCACTCATTCCCAGCCCCAGGGACCAGGGCACTGCTTGGGACATTAGCAGATATTCAGTAAATAAGTCATGAATGTATGCATGAAGACACTTATAAGCCAAATATTATGAGCATACATAGGTTATTTAATTCTCAAAATTAGATTACACCAGAGCATCATCTATAAGAAAGCTGGTAATTACTGGTTCAGAAAGTAATTATTCCAAAGTCTTACTTTGAAATGCTCCAATTTTGAATCATTTTATGCATTAAGTCAGTATATATTTATGGAGTCCCAACTATGTGCCAGGTGCAAGGACATAAAAGTGAATAAGATAGACACAGTTACTGCTCTCACAAGCTAGTGGGCAAGAGACACAAACAGGAAATTCCCATGCTGTGTGATAAGTGGCATGGTTATGGAAGGGTACAACCTATGTTTCAGATTTGAGCAGCTGAGTGGATGGTGATATGATGACATTTACTAAGAAGAAATACAGGAGAAAGAATAATCTGTTGGATGGGGTGCTGGGATGGGGATAAGACATTGTGGACATCATTGGATTAGAGGTATTGTGGTACCTCCTAAAAAAGACACCCAGGTGGCAGTTGAATCTGGGAGTTTTAATTTCAGAGCAGATATATGATCTGAGACAATAAATTTGTGATTCATCTGTACATATGTGTACGATATAATAAAAAAATATATCTGGTTTTTGTCCCCAGTTCCTGGCACAAAGCTTCAAAAATCTTAGAATTTCTTAGCGACAAAAGTGACTTTGTTCTTCTAATGAGGTCACTCTTGGTGAGCCACAGATAACTTTGCAATGGGAGCTGGTCATCAGAAAGACCAACCACATGATTAGTGGGTTAAAACTTTGGGCCAGCCCAACCCCCAGGGAGGAAGGTGCTGGGGACTGAGTTCAATCACACAACCAATGATGCCCACATAATGAAATTTCCCCCAATAAAAAATCTGGACACCAAGGCTCAGAAGAGCTCCTGATTTGTGAGCACACTGATGTAGTAGAAGCACGGTGTGTCTGGATCCCATGAAAAGAAGACAAAGAAGCTATGAAGCCCTCCCACCAGCCATGTCCCCCCTCAGATCTTGCCTTATGCATCTCTTGGTTATTCCTGAGGTGTACCCTTTATAATAAAATTGTAATTATAAATATGGCATTTTCAGTGAACTCTGCCAGTTGTGCTAGCTAATTGAAACTGAGGGGGTCACAGGAACTCCTGAATTTATAGCCAGACAGAAGTGTGGGTGTTCCCTGAGACCTGTGGCTTGTATCTGAAGAGGAGGCAATCTTGGGAGAGACTTTTCCCTTAACCTGTAGAGTTCACACTAACTCTAGGTAGTTGATGTCAGAATTGAATTATATTGCAGGATAGCCATTTGGTGTCAGAGAATTTTTGTCAGCACAATGTGTAAATTGAGGCCATTTGCTACTGATGAGTAGATATAGAGAAGACCATCTAGTGCAGAAACTCAGTGAATATGGACATTAATACAATGTTCCCCAAAATGTCATTTTAATGCCATTGGTGCTAAATTGAGCTTAAGTGGTCTAGAAATAAACTTCTGTTATCTAATAACTATGTATTTATTATAAATAAGGCATACTTTTTATTTATAGAAAGTAATACTGGTTTTTCCATGAATAACAGTGCTATAAAATTTCCTTGTAAGGAAATTCATTTGAGTTTAAAAGGTGAGGCAATTAAAATAAAAATATTGGCAAAAAACTGAAGAGGTGATACTCAATGACTAAGTTCATTCATTCAACAAATATTTAGTATGTGCCAGGTCTGAGAATCTAGTGGTAAACAAAGACAAAAAAAAAAAAAAAAAAAAAAAAGCCTGCCCTCATGTGGTTTATATTCCAACGCGGGAGAAAGAAAACAATCAAGATAGATAAGTAACATATCTAAAACAGCAGATAGTAATAAGTGCTATCATGATAAAAAGGCAGGAATGTGGGTAAGTTTGGGGAAGAAGGGCAGGAATTCGAGGTTTCAAGGCCATCAAGGCCAAGGAAGATGTCATCAAGAAGGTGACAACTGAGCAAAGTCTTGAAGGAAGAAGGGAAGTTAGTGAATATTTGGGAGAAAAGCATTCTAGCAAGAAGCAGGGGTCAGTGCAAGGGCCCTGGGGCAGGAGTGTGCCTGGAAGCAAGGAGGCCAGTGTGGCTGGAGAGGAATGAACAAGGATGCAAGAGATGGATGAGAAGAGCCTCTCATCTTCAATGCAGATGGAAGAGGTTGAAACTAGACAGAATTTGACAGCTAGTGGCAATCAATTGATCCTGCCTCCCAGATGAGGAGGGGAGGAAGATGCTCAGCAAGCAAGTGGAAACTTGTGTCTCAGGTGATAAGAAGGGTGTGGCTTCCATTGGAATGGGTGGGAAAAAAAAAATACCTGCCACAAAGTAGATGCTGCTGAGCTCTCCCAGGGTGATCATCTTCAGATTCAAGACCTATTTCTTTCTAGCCTAAATGGCCCTGCGGGCAGCTACCCAATAGTTACCCCAGGCCTGCCACCTCCATTGACCTCAACCCAGTGAATCCCATTTATCTCTCCATCTCTCTTGTTTATTTGGGACCTGGTGCCCTTCAGTCTAATTAGTAAAACAGCTCCACTCATTTGCATTTGCATTACTTACGCAGCATTTACCTGGAAAGTACTGAAGGTGGTATGCAAATCACAAGGACAGTCTAGAAATCCCCTGAGAGTAAAGAACTATCAGCTAATTAAACCTTACCTGGTTTGTGGCACCATGACTGCAATACTGCTTCCTGAAGTAAAATAAGACAAAATCTACATGGAGGGCTATTGCCAGAGGGCGTTCAGGGACCTCCTTCCACAGCCTGTCTCCTCTACCCCAGCCTGCCTCAAACTCTTTTAGCCTAGGGGAGCTACTAAGTGTTCCAAGGCCACACCGCTTCCTGATAAGCCATGCTCCGGAACCCCAGTTACCCTCCAGACTTTCTAAACTTCTTTCACCAAGGCAGCAGAGTTTAAACTTGTGTGGGGAAGAGGACTGGAGTTCTAGGCCCCAAAGCACAAATTTCTTTATCTTTTAAATTGTAGTTTTATTTTGAAAGTCATCTAATTTTTGTATTATCCTCCATAGTGTATCTGTGTTGTGTCTTGGTTTTAATGGACTTCCTCCACCCAATTTTGAGTAAAATTGAGGCTCCAGGAGAAAGAATCATGTTTTTTTTTTAAATTTTGATTCCAGTAGAGTTAATATACAGTGTAATATTAGTTTCAGGTGTACAATATAGTGATTCAGCACCTCCATACGTCACCCGGTGCTCATCACAAGTGCCCTCCTTCATCCCCATCACCCATTTCCCCCATTATCCCCACCCCCCGCCCTGCCACCTCTGGTAGCCATCAGCCTGTTCTCTATAGTTAAGAGTCTATTTCATGATTTATCTCTCTTTTTTTCCTTTGCTCATTTGTTTTGTTTCTAAATTCCACATATGAGTGAAATTATATGGTATTTGTCTTTCTCTGACTGACTTATTTCACTTAGCATTATACTCTAGCTCCATCCATGTCATTGCAAATGGCAAAATTTCATTCTTTTTGATGGCCAAATTATATATATATACACACATATATATATATATATATATATGTACCCCACATCTTCTTTATCCATTCATTTATCAATGGACACTTGGACTACTTCTATGATTTGGCTACTGTAGATAATGCTACTATAACCATGAGGGTGCAGTTATCCCTTTGAATTAGTGTTTTTGTGTTCTTCGGGTAAATATCAATTAGTGTGATTACTAGATTATAAGGTAGTTCTTTTTTTAAATTTTTGAGGAACCTCCATACTGTTTCCATAGTGGCTGCACCAGTTTGCATTCCCACCAATAGTACAAGAGGGTTCCTTTTTCTCCACATCCTTGCCAACACTTGTTGTTTCTTGTGTTTTTGATTTTAGCCATTCTGACAGGCGTGAGGTGATCTCATTGTCATTTTGATCTGCATTTCCCTGATGATGAGTGATGTTGAGCATCTTTTCATATGTTTCTTGGCCATCTGGACATCTTCTTTGGAGAGAAGATTGTGTTTAATTCAAACTTCTTCTACCTCACTGTCCTATTCTGGGAAGACCAGCACTGTGTGATGTCTCCTCCATGATACCCACCATCTTGGCAGGCCTCCTCGGAATAATCAGTGACACATCAGTGACATGCAGTCTTCTGTCACCACTCATCCATTTGTAGATCTTGACTGCCCATTTAATTGTAAGATCTTGTGGGCAGATGTACTGGATACAGTGTCTACCCCTGTTATGGACTGAATGCTTGTGTCCCCCTCCCCCAAATTCATATGTTGAAACCTTAACCCCCAGTGTAATAGTATTTGGAGCTGGGGACCTTTGGGAGGTAATTAATGTTAGACGAGGTCATAAGGTTGGGGCCCTCATGATGGGATTAGTGCCCTTAGAATAAGAGCCACCAGAGAGCTGGTGCTTTCTCTCTCTTTCTCCTTACATGCTCATGCACAAAAGAGAGCTCATGTGAGGACACAGTGAGAAAGTGGCTATCCACAAACTAGGAAGAAAGATCTTACCAGAACCCAACCCTTCTGGCACCCTGGACTTCTAGCCTCCACAACCATAAGAAGTAAATGTCTGTTGTTTAAACCACTTAGTCTATGGTATTTTGTTATGGCAGCATGAGCAGATTAAGACAGTGTTTCTAGGGCTCCTTTTTCTTCCTTTGTCGGGACTGCCCTCTTCACCTTCACCCCCTTCCAGAAGAGGAAGCTGTCCTTTTAAAATAACTGAAGCTACCCAGGTCACAGCTGATTGGTCTACCCTGGATGAATACTTTCTTCCTTCCTCACCCATGCCATGCCTGGGTCAGACCCATCAGAGAATTTCCATAAGCTTCCACAATGTGGAAGTCATTCTCTCTCCAGTGGCATAAGCAGAAAGGGTGATATCAGGGGATGTTCATGGCCATTGTCCTACCATGCAGAGAATGAGGCCAACACAGAAGGCATAGTGGATGTGAGAGCCAAGCAGAGGCCTGATATTGCTGAGGTTCTGCTTCCAATTTTCCTAAGCCCTGGCTATGGCCCTGTCCTTCCTGTGAGTTGACATTTATGCTTGTATTCTGGGGTCTATAAATTCCCCCTTTACTTAAGCAACTTTGGCAGGATGTCTGTTATTCGCTCTAGGAGGAATTAAATGTAATGCATCTTCAGAAGGCTGAACAAAAATCAGGGGACTAATAAGTACTTGTTGATTGCTTGTTTACCACTTATTGGCTTAAGTCTTGCTGAGAGAACCATACTGGGAAAATATTGACTGCTAGAGACTCCAACCAGAAGACATAACCCAAGGCAATTCATGCTTGTACTGGTGAAATTCTGACTACAGACTAGCCTAGTGCAGAGGCTGAAAATAAATGAAGGGGCCTCTGGCTAGGAGGGGGAGAAACAGACACAGTGATGGCTTCACCCCAGGACAATATCCTCAAAATGATGACAAGAGATGAAGGAGAAGGTCAATAGTCTGGGCCAAGGATCAGAAGACCTAGATCATCATCCTGGATCTACTACGGACTAGGTGTGGGACTCTGGAGTAATCACAGAGCTTGTGTTTTCTCATCTATAAAACAAGGAGGTTCGATGAGACATGTTTTGAGATGTAAAAGTGAGGCTTCCCCTACTCTTTACTCATCGTGGGCTGGGGGGAGTGCTCTTAAACCCATCCCCTCATCTGAAGGGAGTCCTGGGCTCTCCTCTCTATCTGGGGAGGTCATCAGGTTCTGCCCACAGTGTGCCAATCCCAGCAGGTGGTGGTCACCAGTATAGATCTACTGTCTGGAAAGGAAAGAGATGGTCCTTGGGAAAGGCTTTCCTCAGATGGATACCTGGACATCCCCAGGCTGGACTGACACTATAGAAAGGGATTTAGGGGCCATCAAATTTACTATGGGGGGTGGGGAATGTTTGCTTCCAAATCAAGGCAGCAGAGTGACAAGCTCGCAGGGACAGAGAACTGGGCCAGGCAGAAACAGGAGCCAAATAGCAAATGGTGGGTCCTGTTTGGCAGATGATAACGAGGACCTAGGGAAATGCGATCTTGTGAGAAAAGAAATAAACAAAAATCAGATTGTAATGTGAAATCTCACTGTTTTAAAATGTGAGCATCAAAACAACAACGACAACAACAAGAAACACTGTCAGGGCAAAAACAGCACAATAACAATAAAAAACTAGGCCCGGGGACTCAATCGGGAATCATGGCCTTGGCACAGTATGGCGTATATATTAAATTATGACTCCAAGTCCCATAATACCTTATCACACCCACCCACTAGGGCCACCAACATCCCAGAGAGGGTCACCGAGGATGGCTAAGATCAACACACTGAAGTTGCCTGATTGGCACGCATGTAAAGTCTACAGCTGTACAGTCTGACAGGTGCAGGCAGCAGCACCAGCATGGATGGTAGTCAAACCAGCAGGATTTACCGACAATGAGAACCCTGAGCTTCCACAGCACCATAATGCCTGCTCCCACTGCAGTGCTCATGCTGTCCTGATGTTCTCCTGGTGCTGGAGGGTCCTGTCTCTGGCTGGGGACTCTAGACCTCACCGCAGACCCCATCCCCAGTGCTAGGTTAGGTGGCTTCTGGAAGAGAGAGCACCCAGAGCTTGAATTTATGTGAACCATCACAATCCCCTGTGTTAAGGTTAGGGTACTGTGAACTCTCCCCATCCCAAAGGAATGTGTCTATGTCTATGTGGCGGCGTAGGAAGGTTTGGTTTTAATATTGGGTAATGTTTTGTCATGTTCAATAATTTTATGATCAATAGCAGTCATCTGGAAAGCCTATCTCTGGTGGATTTCCACCTGTTATACAAAAGCCATGGAGCAAACGTAGCAGGATTTACTGAAGATCTCAGATCTCCAAACCTGAGCGACCCCAAACACAACAAAGAGGAGTGAGGCTGGAGTATCTGCCTCTATGGACACTTTGATTCTCAGCCTCTTGCTCTTTGCTTCTTTCTCTCCTTCTATCTCGAACTCTACTTTTCTTTTCTGGCTCCCCAAGGTTAGAAGACCCAAATGAGCTGAAAGTCATTAGCCCAAGTCTTTCTTGTGCAGAGAAAGTAGTAAACTCATAAGGAAAGCAAAGAGAGAAAACAAGGAAGAAGTAGAAAGTGGAGAGGTGGGCAATTCTAAAATTAGGTCACCCATCTATATTTAATTCTGTTCATTTTTTATGCTGTTTGACATTGATTTCCCATCTACCTCTGTTTGTTTTGCTGGTAAGGAAGAAAATTCAGACATTTTAAGTGCCCAGAAGGAAGGGATATTCCAGCCGCCATTGTAGATAAGCCTCCGAGACATGCAGACACATCTCTCAAGCTTGGTTCAGTGGAAACAGATTGGGGATTTTTACCACCTAAGTCCCCAGTGTTAGAGGCTGTCAGCTCTGATCATCTATCTTGTTGATTATCCAGGTGCTTTGTGATTCTGTTTCGTCCTGCCTACTGCCCGAATGGGCTTGATGTCAAATTATCAGTCTGGGGAATAAGGGAAAGGGGACTTATGGAAAAGACTGGAAACATGTTCTCCAGCATGTTGGAAGGAATCCTCTAAAAACTCACCCCTGATGCCTAAAGTAGAGTCACTGTTGTCCTTTTCTCTGCAGTCTGGTCCTACCTGGCGAAAATAGCCTAGGCAGTTAGTGAGCAATATGACCAGTGGTCCCAACTTCTTACTTGAGCAGAGTTCTAGATCCTTTTTCTCAATCCAGGGCTGAAGGTCATCTAAGAGATGAAGATGTATATCAGATGGAGAAGTGAGAGGTAGGGGCCTGATAGTTTGGGTGACCATAAAATTATCTAGACATCTTGGAGGGTGAAAGTGAGCACTGTCACAGTTATGCAAGGACACTAGGCAGAAAGGGTGTGATTGCCCTTCTTAGGAGTCATGGAGACAAGCAGTCCCAACCTTTTTTTGGTCATGGGGCCCTTTGAGAATGGGATGGAATTTATGAACCTTCAGCCTGCACAAATGTACACTGTTTTGCATAAATATTCTGGAGTTCCAGAAGCCCTCCTCCTCCCATCCATCGATCTCAAGTTAGGAAACCTTTTACAGCAAAGATAATAATAGTGGTCTGTAAAACCACCCCCCCAGCCCTCACTAACTAATATGAGGGAAAGAGAGGGGGTCTCTTAGTTCTTCGTGGTCCTAAAGGAACCCCACCCCCATCACACCCCCAAATACTCTGCCTCGACACCATCAGGTCAGCACTAATCTCTCTTTGCCTTTCATTCCAGATTTCTCTAGATTCCCCTAGTCATCAGGACTCCCATGCCAGTCCCTATATCCCACACCTCAATCCCCATACAGCTCAGGGAGTGGTTGGGAAAACAATTCGTGTGCGCCCTGCTATCACCCCGCACCATGGTGCCTATCACTTAGTAGCATGTTACCTGCCTGACCCCTTTAGGCATGAGGTGTCAGGTGCTTGGTGCATAAAAGGCACTTCACAAACATATTTTGAATGAAAACCCAATTAATAGAAAGCTAACATTTATTGAGCACCTACTACATACCAGGCATGTAAGCACTTTTGCATATACTATTTCATTTTGTCTTTGCAACCAGCCAGTGAGAGAAGTACTTACTACTTTTATTTTACAGATGAGGAGCCTGAGAGTTACCAAGGTTATGGCTTTGTACCAAAGCCACAGAGCTAGTGAGCAATGGAGGCAAGGTTCATTCCAACAGCTGTGCTCCTAAGTATTGGGGATTTAGGAGACCTAAGTCATGGCATGAAATATCCTAAGCCACAGGTTATTCTGTGTCACAAATGGGACATCTTGACCTGTTTTCCGTCTTTGTCTGAGCTGTATTTTCTGTCATTCTAACAGATGGGGAGATAAACCCTATCTGTTCTACACATAAACACACGCCATTTCTTCTCATAGCACGTATCATCATGAGATTTGGACATTGAAATATTCTATTAGAACAAGCATCTTCATGAAACTGCATGACATTGCTCACTTTCCACCACCCCTGCGTAAACCATATCCACGAGATGTGAAGTCAGGTGGGAGAAATCCATTGGTCCCAATTGAGCATTCACGGCATGCTTGGAGCGCGAGCTGAGGAGCCTGGTGTCCGCTCAGAATGATGCATTGCACCTGCAAGACTGCAATGGTGTATTCATTTCTCATTCGTGGGGAGAGTGGGACACCTCGGGAAAGAACGGGTCTGGAACAGATGACTGAGGATTGACCAAAAAGCAAGCAAGTTGTCAGCTTGAAAGGACTGGACCATCTTCCAAAAGAGAGCTCTCACTGCCTCCCTCGCTGTAGCTAAGATGCTGCTGTAAGGGGAGAGGTGGGGGTGCTCCGATCACCAAACAGAGAAAATCATGTGTGTAGAATCTGCATTAAGCTCCACATCCCATAAAGGCCAATTCTTCACATGCTAAATAGAGTCATCACTTATTTATCTGTATTCATGATATTACAGAAGGTTCAAATTCTGATGATCCCCTTTCTTCCCCTCCAAAGCCCCAGTGGGGCTAGAAATATCCACATTAAGGCACTAAAGGTTTCTGATAAATTCACTCATTTGGTATGCATGGACATGCCAGGAATTGGGCTGGACACAGGAATGGAAAAAAAAAAAAAAAAAAGCAGAGCTCTCGTCTCCCATCCTCCTGGGGCTAGACTTCACGTGGGGCAGTCATGCTTTCTAACGAGCGTAATGTTAGGTCATCGGCAGAGCTGTGTCAGCAAGAGCCGTGGTGCCCCTGAGTCACCCACAGGACCACAGAGCCTGGAAGTGGGCATCCTAAAGCGTCTTAACTACATCAAGTCTGATCGCAGGGTTTTCCAGTAGGATCCCAGAAATTGTGATGTATCTCACTGGTCCCAGAACACGTACACCAGAATCACTTTGGGTGCCATTCTCAATGCAGATCTCTGTCTATGCAATCAGAATCTAAGGGGGCCGGACCAAAAACGTGCAAGAGGAGCATCTGACGTGCACCGTTCCCATGACCACTGGCCTAGTGCTCATGGTTCCAGGTCCCTAAGCCCACAATTAAGAGCAAGAGGTTCAGCACGTTACTTTGTTCTTTTCACTTTGGTGATTTTTCTCATCGTGCTAATTTAAAACCATCTATGTCTCATTGTGCTAATTTAAAACCATCTAGTTAAGAACTTGAGCTTTATAAATCAGGAGAGCCACGTCTAAATCCCATCAGTGAGTTGTCCCAGTTCCCTTGGACAAGTTACTCAGTCAACTTGCCTGATAGGTGGGGAGCAATACCTACCTCTTGGTATCGTTATGGAAGGAATTGAATGTGCTCATCCCGGGGGGTGTTCGGTGCAGTGCTTGGCGCTGGACGGGGTAATGACAGTTCAGCTGGTGGTGGTGGTGATAGTGAGAGTGACATTGAGGCCCAGAGCCAGGAGGAAGGGGTGTTAACACATCCATGAGCCTTGGGTTTA
This sequence comes from Callorhinus ursinus, assembly GCF_003265705.2. Classification (NCBI taxonomy): domain Eukaryota; kingdom Metazoa; phylum Chordata; class Mammalia; order Carnivora; family Otariidae; genus Callorhinus; species Callorhinus ursinus. The sequence continues at coordinate 43,170,864 of NW_027397065.1, forward strand.
GAATCTCAGAACTTGGCCAAGTAGATAAGAAAAGGGATTGGTTGAGTCCATGCTCTTGTGGCGTTTGTCAGGGACGCAGGGAGCACCCTAGTTGCAGGCGCTCTGCAAGCTCCATCCCTTGGGTCGGATCCAGCTTGTCATCTGTTTGTAAATAAAGTTATATTGGAACACAGCCAGACCCATGTGTTTACATACTCTCTATGGCTGCTTTCAAGCTACAACGGCAGAGCTGAGTAGTTGTGAGAGAGACCATATGGCCCACAGAGCCTAAAATATTTACTAACTGGTCCTTTTCAGAAAAAGGTGGCCAATCCCTATTCTAGTGGGCTGCAACAGGGGCTTTTGTCTAGGAAGAGGGGGCCCAAGAGAGGAAGCCTAAGGTGTCAGCTGAGCTGACCTGTGATACACACCAACATCCACACACACTACCCCCCCACACTACACACCCCCACATATACACCACTCCCCACCAGGAGACTGGAAGGACTTGTTCTCCTTCTAAGGGTTTCTCAGGACACCCATCCCCCAACCTGGCCAAAGGGAAGGAGTGTGGAGCTGGGAGTTAGGGCACTTAGACCAGTCCTGGCCCTGCTACTAACCAGCTCTGTGACCTTGAGCAGGTCATTTTAATTTTCTGAGCCTCGGGGTCTTCATCTGTAAAATGAGGGCACAGGATTTTTGGACCGTTTCCTAATGCTCCATATACCCTAAATGCAGGCATCCCATGCAGGGGCTACTAGTCTCTCCGGATCTGTTAGGAGCAAGGAGGTGGGAGGTGAGCAGCTGACTGGATAGCTGGATATCCCCGTAGGCCCTCAGCACCAGGCTGCAGGCTCAGGGCCTGGGAACGGCAGGCGTACTCTCTACGTGCCTTTGGACAGAATGGTCAAGAAAGGAGTGTTGATTAGTGTTATGAAATGCATTGTCCCCCACCCCCACCCCTGCCAGATTCATAGTTGAAGCCCTAATGCCCAAAATGATGATGTCTGGAGGTAGGGCCTTTACAAGGGAAGTGATTAAGGTTAAGCAAGATCCTTAAGGTGATGCCCTAATCCGATGGGACTGGGGTCCTTATAGGAGACACCAGAGCCCACTTTTTGTCTACACAGAGAAAAGACCGTGTAAGGACTCAGTGAGAGGGTGGCAGTCTACAAGCCAGGAAGAGAGGTCTCACCAGAAACTGACCCTATTGGCACATTGAGCTCAGACTTCTGGTCTCCAGAACTGTGAGAAAATAAATTTCTGTTGTTCAAGCCTCCCAGTCTGTGGTATTTTGTTATGGCCACCCTCACTGACTAATACAGTTAGATTCCTAAGCTTGGTGATTTTGTGAGGAAGAACAATGACACAGCGCTTAGCTCAAAGGGCTTCTTCTGCAGATGAGGATTAGGAAGGAGGAGTAGCAAACACTGGGCATCACTGTGGTTCACACCCAGTGTTGCTCAGTTTCATCTCAACATTCTTTTGCCTGTGGGTTGATGGACCTGGTTGGTTTTTTTTGTTTGTTTGTTTTTGTTTTTGTTTTTTTATGACAAATTGAAAAAATGGGCTTTGCAGTCAGGAAGTCTACATTCCAATCTCAGTTCCACCATATTATGCAAATCAAGTCCAGCTTGGCTTTTGGGGTTGAGCAGATCTAAAGTCAAAAACCTGTTCTGCCCCTAGCTGTGTGACCTTGGGCAAGTTACCCAACCTTTCTGATGGACAGTTGCTTTATCTATAAAAGGGGAATAATATCAGTAACTGGCAGGGTCATCGTGAAGATCACATGCACTTGAGCATACAAAGAACTTGGTTCATAATAAGTAATGCCATGCACTGTAACAAATGTAGCCTACCAGAAGGCCGTTTCATTGGTTACTTTTTGCTAGGTAACAAATTACCCCAAAGTTTAGTGGCTTAAAACAACAAATATTTATCATTTCACAGTATGTTTGGGATAAGAATCCACACATGGCTTAGCTTGCTGCTTCCACTTTAAGGTTTCATACAGGGCTCCAACTAATGCATTGGTCGGGGCTGTCATCTCATCTGAACTTGATTCGGGGAGCATCTGCTCTTTCACGGGGTGGGTCAGGAACTGGTTCCTTGCTGTAGCAAGAGCCTCATTTCCTTGCTGATATTGGCCTCTCGGTAGGGCGGCTCATACCATAGCATCTGGCTTCCCACAGAGCAAACAAGAAAGCAAAACAGTGTCCAATATGGAAGTTAGAGTCTTTTTTGTAATTGAATCTTAAAAGTGACATCTTATTACTTTAAGCCACATTCTATTCATTAGAAATCAATCACTAGGTCCAGAAATACTCTCAAGGGCAGGGGATAACCCCAGACACGAAGGCCAAGAGCTGGGGATCACTGGAGGTCATCATAGAGGCTGCTGATCACAGTGTAAATTGTGAAGAAACGCAGAAACGTATTCTGGAATAAGACTACAGCCAATCCTCATCACCTGCAAATTTGTAAATTTGCCTGCTTGCTAAAATTTGCTTGTATCTCCAAAATCAATAGTTACGGCACTTTCGTGGTCATTTGCGGACACGTGCAAAGCAGTGCAAAATTCAAGTGCCCCGATTCACACGCAGCTGATATGGGGCAACAAACGGAACCTAGTCCCTCATTTCCCTTCTAAGCAATGTTTCAGTGTTCGCTAATTCCGCGTTTGTGGTGACTTTATAGAACCTAACTACCGGGAATACCAAGAATTGATTGTACTTGGGTTTGAAATTCAATGTCACCACTTGCCCAGCTGAGCCATTCTGATCATGCTTCCTAACCTCTCTGTTTTATTCTCACTGAATAAAATGAGAATAACAATAGGACATACAACCAAGGTCTTTGGGGAGGATGAACTGTAATATTCTCAGCACAGTGGGTGGCACAGAGTAAATGCTTAATAAGTAGGAGATATTTTTATAATTATTATTGTCTGAGCTCAGTTTCATCTGAATCATACTAAATTTTGTGGAGACTTCTCTCCTATTCTAGGATAGTGCTATGCACGGAGTAGGTACTCATTAACTACCTATTGAATAAAATAAAGATTCTCTGACTCTATCAGGCAGAAAATCTCGAGCTGGAGGAGAGAGAGGACTTCTGTGCCTGGCCTCTGAGTTTGAGATCATAATTGAGGTTGATGGGGGTGGGAGTGTGGGAAGCATTATAAAAACTCTCACACCAGGAGCCATGTGAAAACACTAAATCCATAGTATTGACAGACCATTGACTCACTTCCCCCAGAAACCTAGAGAATGCCCGGCAGATGGAAATGTACCCAAGACACAGCAGCCGTGGTATTTTCCCCATGTCACCAGGCATGAGGCCAGAAGTGGATTTGGCCATAGTACACAAAGGGATCAATCGTCTGTAAATAAGTCGCCTACATAGTCTCAGAGATGATTTTTCATCTCTAAATGCCGAGTCATCGCCATAGGAGCTGAAGTGTAAAATCTCTATGGCTTCTGGGTTTGGGATCCAACCTGGCTTTTGCAAATTACTCTCCAAACCAAAGGCTCAGTCTTCCAAACTGGACAGCATTTGGGTGTTCTCCAACACAGTCTGTCCTGGGGAAGGGGGCACAGGTGGATTTCAAGGGCTACCATCATTCGCTCTCTCTTGGGAAGGCAGTAAAGTTATTTGCGAGAGTTCTTACGGCTGCAGGTGAGTGGGGGGATGCATTGTAACCTGTTTCTTGAGGGGCATCCTGATAAAGCTGTGTGACTCAGGCTCAGTTAATCTCTCTGAGACTTAGTTGCCCTCATGAGTGAAACAGGAAGGGTAAACAGTGCCTATTTTACAAATCTAGAGAGATTCACCCACGTAAGGAGAAAGGAACTTAATTTATTCCCACTAGAGTCTTATTACCACCCACCCCTCCTTCTCAGGGTTGTAATAGCTAATTCCAATAGCTAACTTTTATGGAGCTCCGGTCCCAGGCCTGCTGTCATCCATTCCTCCCCAAACCCTATTATTGTTCCCATGTGTGAATAAAGGAACTGAAGCACTAACTCACGGTGCCGTGAAGTTACTGCCCAAGGTCAAAAAGCCAGTAAGTGGCAGAGCTGGGATTCACCCCCAGGTCATCTGACTGCAGAGTTTGTGCTAAGGTCTTGCACCTCCCCTAGAAGATATCTGTATTTTAACAAAGATAACATTTTAACTCAGCTGTGGACATTTCAGATGGTACATCCAACTGGCGAGAGAGACAGCTGGGGATGACAGCTTCCCCACTGCACTTCATCCATGATTATCTTACCTTGGTTTGAGAGCCGACCACCTAAAAAAGGGATTGGGAAATTAACCTCACTCATCATTTCTCCCTTCCCAGACATCCTTCCTCCATCTTAAATGCGGAGTTGTGATCAACTTGGTTAAGAGACTCAGGGTCTCAGAGCTTAGGGAACTGAGACAAGGAGGTCAACAGGCCCCCAACTCCACGGACACTACCACGCCTGCTTTATTTTTTAATAAGGCACCATAGATCCCACACCTCCTCAGTGCCAGGGACTGGTCTCAGGACCCGTGACTACTCCTCACAAAAACGTATGAACTAGCAACTAAAAGCCCATTTTACACATGAGAAAGTGAAGTCAGAGCAGTCATTTGGACTCTCAAGAGAGACAACCAGTAACAGGCAGATCGGGGTTCTGGTCCAGGGCTGCCTGGCTCCAAAGCCAGGACGCCCACGTCGCCGCACTGGGATCTCAGAAAGCTTCCTGGATGCTACAAACCTGCTCTCTGCTCCAAAAGGTTTCCTCAGTCTGGCTGCTCTGGGGTGGCCACAGAAACTGCCAGGCTGGGTAAGAGGCTATTGAGCTTGGCAGGAGATGGATGGGCCACATAAAACAAAAGCCTCTTTGGAGACAGAAAGGAGATGTGGCCCAGAACGCCAGCTAACATAGATTAGGGGTATAATGTGACTCAGGTTGTAAGTGAACTTTGATCACACCCAGGAGAAGTAGAAAGAGAAAGGCTCAGGTGCCAGATTCCTACCTTGGATGTCAACCACAGTTTTGAAGAATATTCTTATTCCACCCCCCTAAAAAGGTCAACTAATAGACCTGCACCACAAAAAAATCCCTTCAAATGTGGAAAATTTTGAAGCAAGTAATATCTTGAGCCAGAAGCAAAGGAGATTTTTTTTTTAAAGTCAGAGAACAGATTCTGACACCCAAATCTGAGGCAATTTGGGGCCTCTTGAACCAAAACTGGCCTCAGCATCACATCCTGGTGGAATTATCAACTGAAATAACATTTCTGGAGGGCATTTTAAAAATATGGATCAAAGAGCTTAAAAATATGTCTGGCCTTTTATCCAGCCATTCTGCTTCTAGGGTTGTATCCTGAGGAAACAATCAGAGGTTGGCGCAAATGAGTTTATAACAACATTATTAAAAAAAAAAAATGGAACTAATCTACATGTCCAATAATGGGGGATGGGTTCTATTGACTCACTGTGGTCAAATAGGCAGGTGCTAGCTCAAAGTTCATGATTTTCCCTCTCAGCCTTGCTTCTCCCCCAGTGCTCTCCCTCCAGTGATACCCTCATCCATGCAGGTGTACCAGGTAGAAATCCGGGATGCCTCTCTCCCATCTGATGGGTTCCCAAGGCCTGCCCCATACAACTCCTAAAATGATCTCAAATCCACCTACTCTCTCTTATTCACCTGGCATAACCCTCGTCCAAACCACCAACCCCTTTCTCCTGGATCCTCTGAGGCTCCTTAATATCCACCCACAGTCCCCATTTCTAATCTGTCCTCCCTATCATATCCAAAGTTCTCTTTCTAAAAGGAAATCTGATTAAGTTTCCTCCTTGCTTTCCTTCAACTTCTTCCCACTGCATTTGTAATAAAACAATTTTACCTCATGCCCAGCTGCAAGACCCGAGAGCGGGGGTCAGCAGACTTTTCTGTAAAGGGTAGTAGAGGGAGAGAGTGAGTTTTCTGTAAAGGGAGATAGTAAATGTGTAAGATTTGTAGGTTATACATATGTCTCTGCAGCAACTACTCATTTCTGACACTGTGGTTTTCACGCCGTGAAAAACTATGGCGTGAAAACCACCATAGACATCACATAGTTGAATAGGCATGTCTGTGTTCCAATAAAACTTTATTTAAAAAGGCAGGTGGGATGCTGGATTTGGCCTGTGGGTTGTGATTTGCTGACACTTGCCCTCTAGGTTCTGACCCTATTTCCCTCGGCAACGTCCGCAAAGCCCTCCTCTAGTCACTCTCCCCTCATCAGGACCTCCGGCAAGCTGTTCCCTTGACTGGGAGCTTTCCCTTTCCCTCTGTTTCCTGCCTGCCCCATCCCCCTATCCCCTTGGTCCAACATATATCCCCCTTTTCTGGCCAGCAATTTCTCATCATGCTGACCTCAGTTTCAAAGTCCATTCCTTCGGTGCACTCTCTGACGCACTCAGGCTAGGTTAGGACCCCTATGCTCTCAACAGACTCAGTACTTGTCCCCTGTTGAGTTTGCCAAGTTTGAGATTAGATACTTCTTAGTGCATCGGTGTGTTTATATGTCACTTCTGCTCAACCCAAAGTTTCAGGAGTTAAAGGATTATGCATTTGATCACAACTGTATTCCTAGTGCCTGGCAAGGTGCCCGTACACACAGACAACAATAAATATTTGTGGAAATGTTGACTGGATAAATGATCACACAACTAGGGGAAAAAATCTGCATGGAAATATACTGAAATATTAGGAGATAAGTGTCTAGGTGATTTTCGTTTTCTTCTTATACATTCCTCCATTTCTCAGATTTTTCACAAAGAGCATAGATTACTAGTATACTCAGAAAAATAATCAGTGTCAAAAGAAAGGGGGACAGAAAGTGAAAAAGAGAGAGAGTGTTTTGTGCCTGTCTCAGCTTATTCACAGTAATGCCATTGGCTAGAAATGCCTCGGGGCACTCACCTGGTCCCTGGTCAGCTTCCCACAGATACCACCCCTTTCCAAACCAGTGTTACGACTGGACCAACCCATATAGTTCTTATTATGATTGCAAGATGCCCTTCAGCAACAGCCATGGGGGAATTTTGAAAAAATAAAAGTTTATTACTCACAAGAGCCAGAAATTACACAGCACCCCTGGGGCCACACAACAAGGTTGCAAGTAGAGTGAGAGAGAGAGATAGGGGGAGGGAGAGCTCTTGGCCTTGGGGCCAGGGATTCCGCTTTTATTGGGTTGAGGGTAGGGCCTAGTGTTTCACACTCATTCTTTGTTGGTGAATTTAAAATATAAAAGTGCGCTGGGGCGCCTGGGTGGCTTAGTCAGTTAAGCATCTGATGCTTGACTTCAGCTCAGATCATGATCTCAGGGTCCTGGGATCCAACCCCACATGAGTCGGGAGTCTGCTTGAGGATCTCTCTCTCGAATAAATAAATAAATCTTTTAAAATAAAATAAAATATAAGAGTAGGAATTTAAAGTGCCAGAAGAGAAAAGACAAGGGACCCAAACGATCAGTTACAGAAATAACTAAGATGTCTAAAATGAAGGCGCCTCAGTTGGAGAAGTAGCCTGGCTCTTTCTCTAGTCCTGTGGCTGACAATGTGTTTATTGGAGATAGCCCTCTTTGAAGTGGATGCCCCTTGGAAATGGACATCTCAGCAATCAAAGCTTAAGTCAGGCACTTGCCTCACAAAATAGGAAAAAAAACCCCAAAAACCATTAGGGCTAGAGAGAGAGACAGAGACAGAAAAAGAGAGACCGAGCTCCTGTCTTCCAATAACCCGGTAGAGTAGCCCATTTGGGGTATACCCCACACTTTGGGCCATTATTTTTCCTCTGCTTGTTCAGAGCTGCCTAATACATCCCCTTCCTTTACCTGGCCATTCCTCACATTCTGTAGGTGTCCTCATCAGGTCCAGGAGCACCTATGTACTTGGGCAGTGACTTGCGTTAAACCATTCCTGGAAGCAGATAAACAGCAGTGTACACACACCTGTGTGGTCTAATTAACCTTCCAGAACCTTCCAACTCCAAGTTTAGGAAAGGGTTAAAAATCATATGAGATCATAGGCACTAGTGTCTTTGCAGTGCAGAAACTGTCCATGCAGATGGGAAGTGTGACATCTAATTTATTTATTTCACTCACCAGTGGCTCAGCTTCAAACATCTGGTCATTTCCATGCCAGGCTGGTCTCCAAGTAGTACTTGGGGGCAACAGGCCACATAGCCACCATGTTCCCATTCATTCATCCAGTAATTCCCTCCACACTGAAGAGAAAGCCAATAAAGATGAGGCTAATTATTAGCTCCAAATAGAGATAGCATTCTGGTCGCCATCTGAAAGAATCTGTGGGTGGAATAAAGAGGGGGTTCATAACTGACAAAAATGTATGGATTACATAAGGTGTTGTGGGGCTACAAAGAAGTAAAGGGTCCATCTCTGTCCTCAATGCAGAAAGTTTCCAGACTAGTTGGATATTCAAAATCACAGAAATATCAATATAGAAATATCAACAATACAAGGTAAGACAAATAGCAGCCATAATTGTCCAACAAGGGATAGTGACAGTGAGTGACATGCAGGTCACCTCCACCAGTTCTCACAAAGTCAAGGTCACTGCTTCACATCCTTCAGTTTCATGGCATAGCAGAGTGCTACTGGCCCCAAATAACCAAAAAAATCCCAACTCAAAGGACTTAGGTAAAAGGAAATAACACTTCATATTTGACAAAGTCCTGAGGTAGGGCAAGGATTGGTTGTGTAGCAGCTCACAAAGTCATCCAGAATCCTGCTTTTTTTCCATCTCTTCACTCTGCCATCAGTGATTACTTCAACCTCAGACTTGGAATTAAAATGGCTGCAGCAATTACAGGCACGACATTGAGACATAACAACCCCTTCTTGTGATTTTCTATTAGGAATGAGAAAACTTTCCTTGGAAACCCTCCAAAAAATTCCCCTAATGTACCCTTGGCTAGAGTTGAGTCATGTGCTCCATGAGACAATCCCTGGCAAAGGAACAGAGATGACCCTCAGATCAATTAGACCCACCACTGGAGCTGGGGATAGGGCTGGCTTCTTCTGAACTGGTTACATGGGGAATGGCTTTTGTTAGGAAGGAAGGGAGATGAATGCTAAGCAGGCTACCAATAATGTCTACCATTCGTGGTTAATTCTAAAGGTAAGAAACATTTTACATCTACAGAGCCTGACATTGTAATTACCTTCCTAGCTTCATCTTACTACTCTACACCTTCATCACACACACACACACACACACACACACACACACACACACACACACACACAAAACCCTAAGCTAACCAGACTCCAATTCTCTCCGTTCTTCAAAAGCAATGTTTCTCATACCACTCTGGAATTCTTTCTGCATCTCAGCTCTGGGCTAATTACACATCTCTGTTTGCTTAGAGCAGTCCTGGTTTATACCTATTGTTCTGGCATAACTACTAATAGTGCCTACTTCATTCTTGAAAATGTTCCAATTTAGATAAGAGCTTGAACAGTATCAAGAAGAAATGAATTTGGGGATTAGGTGTGCAAAGTCAAAGAGACAGAGGAGTCCTGGATGCGTCTCAGGCATCTGATCTGAGAGGCTGCAGAGGTGGTAATGTCAGCCATCAAAACAGGGAATCAAGAAGGGGATGGTTTAAGGGAATATGTTAACGAGTGAAGTTTATAGTGTTATAGAGAGCTCAAATAATGTACGGAACAAAGAGAGTTTATTGACATCAGGAATTCACTGGCTACCTTTCCTGGAGCATTCAGAGAACAATACAGAATCATAATTTTAAGGTAGAAGAGGACGTTTATTGATGACCTAGTTTTTAATGGGAAAACAGAGTCTTCATAAGATTAGTTAAGACTCAACGGCAGAGCCTGGACAAAAACTCCTAACACTTGACTCATCACTCATGGAATTGTCTACTATATCATGCTGTCCCTTTCTGGGTGCTGAAATGGTAGAGATGAGTGAAAATGGGAAGGATGAGAGATCAACACAAATCAGTCCCCATCAGTCTAGACAGATAATTCTACTCTGCATCTCCACTGCTACCCCCTTGGTTGTGGCCACTATCATATCGAGCCTGGACTGAGGCAGTATCCTCCTCACTGATCTCCTCACTGCCTCTTGTTCATTTTCCTCCCGCATCAGCAAATACATCACATCACTTCTCTATCTAAAACCCTTCAAAAAATCACCAACGCGTTCAAAGGGCAAAAGGAACTGATACTGTAAGAACTGGATAAAAACATCTGGAAAAAAAGAAACTAACCCCTATATGGTCAATGACATAATTCAAGGTGAGTCACAAATCTAAGCATAAAAACTAAGACTACACTGCTTCTAGAAGAAAACTTAGGAAAATAATTCACAACTTGGGGGCAGGGAAGGATTATTTAGATGCAAAATGAAAAGCACTAGCTACAAAAGAAAAAAGATCAAATGGATTTCATCAAAATTAAAACCATAATTTTCATCAAAAGACAAACTAGTCATAGTCTGAGAAAATGGTTTGATATACATGTGTGTATGTTTATGTGTGTGTTCATACATATATGAAATCAATAACAAAGACGAAAATCTCAATTAAAGAAACTTCACAAAAGAAGACATATGAATGGCCAAAAAACAAATGAAAGAGTACTCTAAATCATTAGTTATAAAGAGAAGGCAAGTGAAAACACCCCATTAGGACGGCTAAAATTAAAAAGGACAGAAAACCCAAGTGTTGACAAGTTTGTGGATCAACTGGAACTTTAATGCATTGCTGTTTGGAGGATAAAATCCATGATTACTTTGAAATACTGTAGGCATTTCCTTATAAAGTTAAATATACACCTTTTCAAAGAAGAAGAAAATTGGAAGACTTGCACCATACAATTTCAAGACTTCCTATAACACTGTAGTAATCAAACTGTGATAATGACATATGGATAGACATATAGAACAACGGGACAGAATAGAGAATCCATAATATATGATAAATTGATTTTTTGACAAAGGTGTCAGCTAATTCAATGAGGGAGAGGGTAACCTTTTCAAAAAATGGTGCAAGAACAAGTGGCTATGCATACACAAAAAAATGAACCTTGAACTCTCATCTCACATCATGTATAAAAGTGAACTCAAAATTGATCATAAATCTAAACACAAGACTAAAATGATAAATCTTCTAAAATAAAACCTTGTGTTCTCGGGTTCAGGAAAGGACATCTTAGAAAGGACACAAAATATGAACCATAAAAGAAAAAATATATAAATTTGGACTTCCTCAAAATAGAAAGAAAATTGTTTTTTGAAATTTACTGTTACAAAATTGAAAATATATGCTGCAGACTGGGAGAAAATGTTGGCTAAACATGGATTTGATAAAGGATTTGTATAGAAAATATATAAAGAATTCTCAAAACTCACAAGAAAACAAATAACCTAATTTTTTGAAAGTGAAAAAAGATTTGAGCAGACATTTTATCAGACAATATAAGACTGGCACATAAGCACATGAAAAGATGCTCAATATTATTAGTCATTATGGAAATGCAAATTAGAACCAAATGAGGAAAACGGCAAAGTAAGGATCTTTGAAAATTCTTCCCTCAATAAAAGCAATGAAAAAACTGGCAAAAATGGTTAGAACCAACTTTTTCAGAACTCTGGAAATCAACCAGTCTTGTAGTAATCTGGGGAGCATTATTCAAGAAAAACAGATAAATCTCAGGAAGAACGCAAGTTCTGTGGCATTCTAACTTGGCCTAGTCCCATTCCCTGCTCTCCAGCTCCAAAGTAGTTTTGGAACACTAACAGCCTCAGGTCATGGTAAAAACCAACGGTCTGGAAGCCACTGGAGGAGGTAGAATGGGGTTGGAGCTACTTCAAAGCCCCATTCCCAAAGAACTGCCAATATATGACACGTCTGGTGATTCCCTAGAAGATTGCATTTGCTATATTGATGTAACTTGAGTCAGAATTCACCCAGTGCCTCTCTGGGGGCACTAGCCAAAAACAGTTATAGGCAATTGCTTAATTTCATGGTTGTCTGAGGTGCTGGATAACAGCTGGGGCAAATGATGAACTAACCAAAAAGCTTAAAAGGGAAAGTTAGGGATGAGATACCCATTAGTCCTTTAAAAGCTTTGACATATCCCTGAGAATCTAAAAGGCCATGTGCATACATGGGGCTGTGCACACACACAGGAAAGATCTGAGAAAGCCCTAAGCTCTGATTGACTTTGAGGCTCTCTACAAGCAGGAAGTGAAGGATAAGGTAGAAATATCAGCTGCCTGGCTGAGTGTTCAGGGCATGTTCCAGCATTAATGCAGAGCCTTTTGCAAAGACTTGAGACTCATATGGGTCTTAGGTGTTTTAAGGCAAACTCTGTCCAATCATCAGAGGACCAGTAAGCTAACTAAGCAATGACTTCAGTAGTTGCACTGAACAAAGAATATAAATTTTACAGAAATAGGTCAGAAAATCCACTAAGCAAACTAACAACAATAACTACCACAAACCCTAGTGAGGGGAGAGAATCTGATTTCTAGAGTTGCTACATTATATCATTTAAAATGTCCAATTTTGGGGGCACCTGGGTGGCTCCGTTGGTTAAGAGTCTGCCTTTGGCTCAGGTCATGATCCCGGGGTCCTGGGATTGAGCCCCGCATCGGGCTCCCTGCCTCTCTCCTCAGCAGGGAGCCTGCTTCTCCATCTCCTCTCTGCTTATGCTCGCTCCTGCTCTCTCCCGCTCTCTCAAATAAATCAATAAATCAATAAATAAATCTAAAATTCAATTTAAAAAATAAATAAAATGTCCAATTTAAAAAAAATTATGAGATATGAAAGAAACAAGTATGACAGAAAGCAAAAAGCAATCAGTAGAAACTCTCTGAGAAAGCACAGACATTGGACTTCGTAAACAAAGAATCCAAATTTGTTATTTTAAATATGTTCAAAGAAATAAAGTATACCATGTCTAAAGAACTAAGGGAAATTATGAGAACAATGTCTCACCAAACACAGGATATCAATAAAGAGATAGAAATTATATAAAAGAACCAAAGAGAAACTAGGGAGTCAAAAAGTACAACCGAAGGGAAAAGTCACTAGAGCCGCTCGACGGCATTTTTGAACTGGCTGAAGAAAGATTTAGCAAATATGAAAATAGGTCCATCGAGATTAACCAATCTTAAGAATATGAAGAAAACAGAATGAAGAAAAATTAAGAGCCTCAGAGACCTGGGCAAAACCTCAGAAACCTATGGAATACACCATCAAGTATGCAAAATTGGAGTCCCATGAGGAGGGTGGTCATGGTAAGGGGCAGAAAGAATGCTAGAAGAAATAATGGTCAAAAACTTCCCAAATTTGAGGAAAAGCATCAACCTACACATCCAAAATGCTCAACAAACTCCAGGTAGGAAAAACTCAGGGAGATCCATGCCTAGACATAACCATAATCAAACTGTCAAAATCAAAACCAAATGACATTCTACTACACGCTAACGAGAATTGTTGAAATTAAAAAGAGCTTGAGGTCACTGGCATTTAAATGCAAAATGGCACAGCTGCTTTGGAATTCATTTTTTACTTTCATATAAATTAAACACACGCTTACCACATAACTCAACAACTCCACTCTTATGTACCCAAGAGAAATAAAACACAGAACCTCACAAAGACCTATATTTGAATGTTTATAGCAGCTTTTTTTCTTTTTAAATTTTTATTGTTATGTTAATTACCATACATTACATCATTAGTTTTTAATGTAGTGTTCCATGATTCATTGTTTGTGCATAACACCCAGTACTCCACGCAGAACGTGCCCTCTTTAATACCCATCACCAGGCTAACCCATCCCCCCACCCCCCTCCCCTCTAGAACCCTCAGGTTGTTTCGCAGAGTCCATAGTCTCTCATGGTTCAACTCCCCCTCCAATTTCCCCCCCTTCATACTTCCCCTCCTGCTAGCTTCTTCTTTTTTTTTTTCTTAACATATATTGTATTATTTGTTTCAGAGGTACAGATCTGTGATTCAACAGTCTTATAGCAGCCTTTTTTTAAATGACAGTCCCAAACTGTAAAAAAACCCTAAGTGTCCATCAACTGATGAATGAATAAACAAATTGTGACATACCCATTGCACAGAGTATACTATTCAGCAATACATAGGAATGAACTACTTACTGCCTCCTACATGCATCAGCATGGAGGAATCTCAAAAGCATTAGGCTGAGTGAAAGAAATGAGACATAAAATATTACATAACATGATTTTGTTAATATATGAAAGTCTAGAAAAGGCAAAACTATGGTGATAGAAATCCTGTCGATGGTTGACAAAGACAATAGATGAGGAACTCACTGATTCCAAAGGGACATAAGGGAACTTCGGGGGGATGATATAAATGTTCTTTATTATGCTTATGGTGATGTTTATATACGGTATATATTAAAATAGGTGAATTTTATTATATGTAAATGATTCCTCCATAAAACAGATTAATTCAAAACATAAAAGAAAGAATAATAATATACCTACCTATAATCCAGCAATTTCACTCCAGTTATTTACCCAAAAGAAGAGAAAGTATATATCCTCAAGGAGACTCATACAGAAATGTTTATAGCAGCTTTATTCATAAAAGCCAAAACCAAAGGAAAAAAGTCCTTCAACAAGAGAGTGGATGAGCCAATTGTGGTATATCCATATGATTAAATTATACTTAACAATACAAAGAAATCAATAACGTGGATGAACCTCAAAAACATAACAGTGAGCAAAAGCTAGACTCAAAATAATACATATTATATGATTTCATTTGTATGAAATTAACGATAAGCAAAACAGGGACGCCTGGGTGGCTCAGTTGGTTAAGGGTCAGCTCTTGATTTTCAGCTTAGGTCATGATCTCAGGGTTGTGAGACCTCACTGGGCACGGAGCCTGCTTAAGATTCTCTCTCTCCCTCTCCCCCTGCCCCCCTCCTCCATCCCCGCTCGTGCACACACTCTCTCACTCGCTAAGAGAAAAAGAAGAAGAAGGAGAAGAAAAGCAAATATATGGTGATAGAAATCAGAAGAGTGGTATCACCTGTTGCAGGTGGTAATTTATTTGAAGGGGACACAAGGGAACTTTCTTGGGGGAATTGAAATAGTCTACATCACGACTAGGGGATTTGTTATAGGGTGTATGTATGCACTTTTATTCTTGGTAGAATGGTACACCTAAATTCTATGTGTTTCAGCATATGTAAATTTTACAAACTTCAAAGGATTCTCATAGCATTTAGAATAAAATTCAAACTCCTTATAGAGCCTTTTAAAATGCCAGCCCCCTCTCCAATTTACCTTATTCCACACTGTCCTTCCCTCCCTTTCCTCCAGACATACGAGCTTCTTTTAGGACCTCATGCCTGCCCTAGTAATCCAGGCCTTTGCACATGCTGTCCCTTTAGACTGGATACTCTCCTCTGCCCCTTTGCTTGGCTGGATTATTCTCATACTTCAGGTCTCAGATGGCCTTTAAAATGCCACCTCCTCCAAGAGGCCTTCCTTGACTACACCTTGGCCATTTGCCTCTGTCCCTCGTTGGTTGCACTCACAGTACTTATTAACAATTCCTCCTATTTTGTGGTCTAGTTACTTCTTTTTGTCACCCACAGAATGTAAGTTCCCAGCTCTGTCAACAGTAGTTCAGTACTTTGTTTTTCATTGTTGAGGGGAGTGGGGATGTAGGGTTAAAGTTTGCTTTTGTTTTTTTTTTTTTTTAAATAGATTTTATTTATTTATTTGCAAAAGAGTACGCATGAGAGCAAGCACAAGTAGGGCTGGGGTTGGGGATAGAGGGAAGGGGAGAAGCAGACTCCCTGCTGATCAGGGAGCCCGGAGGCCCTGGAATCATCATCTGAGCTGAAGGCAGACGCTTAACAGACTGAGCCACCCAGACTCCCCTAAAGTTTGTTTTTATTTAAAAGCAACACACATCACTTTTTTCTCCAAACCTGTCTCAAGTGCTTTTTCATCCCCGCCAGTCCTGGCTTTCCAAATTAAATTAAAAGTTCCTCAGGGTAGGCATCAGATTTCTTTATTTCCAAGTGGGACTCCCTAGCCACTCCCATGGTTTGATGCAGCCTGCCCCCTGTTCAGTCCCCTTGCTAATAGGTCAGAATATCAGAATCCCCAACCTTGGAGATCTCGGTTGGGTCAAGATAAAAATACTTCTAGAAGACCCCTGCGGAAATACAAGTACATTGTTTGGAGTGGATAAAATGTCACGTAGGTGTCATTATTAATAGCACTCTTTTACTCTTAAAAGTGGCCCGCTTTGGACACGAAATTCTATTGTCATGCTACCCAGCAGGAGACCTCACTGACACAGTGACAAGGGGGAGAGGTAAGTTATGGTGGGGGCTGAGAGACAGGTAGGTGGCCGGTGAGACAGGTGCATAAAGCAGATAGGAGGTGCCAGAAATGCAGGAAGGCGTAGGAATGGTGAACAGTGGGCGACGAAAGAGATCCCATTAAGGGAACAGGAGACGTTAAGACAAACTTTTCTCCTTAACTTTGTCAGGTGCTAGTTCAGCCTGAAACACTCAGAACGCACTGACCTTTCCTTGAGGTGAAGGTAATGAGCACCAGTCTTGTCTACAGGAAAATTAATGCATATTCACAATTTATATTCAACTCGCAATCCTTGTTTATTCTAGAAAAAGAGTTAGGAGCTTCTCTTTCAGCACTTTAATCCTTTGGCCTAGCAGTGGTTGGAGCTGCGTACAGATGAAGCACTGAGGGGGGGCAAATGGGGAGGTCCTCCCTCTGTGGGCCCGGCAAGCAGTTAGTTTGAGCACAGAATGCTGGCGAGAGAGCACCAGAGTCTTGGTCACTCTGGGTTATGTATGTGCAATTTCCAAGAATGCTTATGTAAGGTTCCCTGGCCTGACAATTCACTGTTTGCACCTCTTAAGCAGGGCTGGTCTACGGAGAAAAACTCCTTTTCGGACGTATCTCTCCCCTGAGCCTGGCAAAGAATCGCCTTTTCACGGTGACCTCCTGCCACGGCTGTTGGGAGATTATAACCCAGCGCCCATCACCCACTAAAACGGTTCTTGGGTGTTTTCCACTGAAGGTCGGCCATGGAGAGAGAGGCTGGATTCGCCTTTCTGCTCCTTCTCCACCACAAGCTGAAAAAGCAAAGGCACCCCAGCGGTGTGCTGCTTCACTCCCAGGCTCACCATATACCATGCAAAGGGGAGACGAAGTATCATGGTCTTCATGAGCTGTAGAAACCTGTACCCCAAATATGGTCACTTGGCAGCTTTTTGAATCCCCTCACTTTTTCTGCCCCAGCTGGGCTCTTTCTCAGAACTGTTTTCCAAGTGGCAGCTTGTGTTTATTCTCCTGGGCTTTTGGAGAACTTAGGGAAGGAAAAAATCAACAAAGTGTAGTTATGCGCATGGAAAACCATATGCTTCATAAAACTGCATATGTGCTGTGTTTAAGATGTACAGGAAGATATGCAAAAATAAACACCTGCCAACTTCCCAATCTACCTAGATTAGAAAATTCAAAAAGCCTATGTTCGTATGCAAAAAATACAGCCTGACTTCAATTTCACAGATTGTTAAAGCTGAAAGCTGAAAGAGCTCATTCAAGGATTGCAAATTCAGATTCCTATGGGGAGCAGACAGGTATAAATGAGTAAAGTGGGCAAGGCGGGGCCAGTGGAGAACTGGGATGGGGTGGGGACCGCCCAAACTCGTTCCTTTAGGCAAGTGTTGCCACTCAAAAACAGAAACAAGAAAGCTAGAAATCCAGATTCTTTTGTGAATTCTCCTAACTTTTTCAGTGTTGTTGGGTCATTCAGGTTTATTTTAAAATATCGTAGAGGTCGAACAGCACTGCAAATAAGATTTGACCCATGGACATTCGTTTGAGAATTTTTCTCGAAATATTCCATAATTTAGTAATAGATGAGTGGTTTGATGTAAAAGAAAGCTTTCACAAAGTCACATTGATGGTGATGACCAGATGTCACCAGGGCTCAGCTTTTATAACTCTTGTCCTGGTATTATTTCTCCTAATTCTGATATCATGTGACCTGCTTTACTAGGGGATGATGCTTCATGGATAGGTTTTCAGGTGATCAATTCAGTTGTGCATTTTTTTCTGGTTTTTTTTTTTTTTTTCTATTTGTCCCTCAAGATCCATTCTGCATCCTTCTTTATCTTGCTTTTTGTCTCAGGAGGCTGACCTGTATTGCCTAGCCCTTGTCCTTTGGCTGTTAGCGGAGTTTATCCAATGAGAGGCCCCAGTATGAGCTCAGAGAGAAGGTGGGAGGAAATTGATGTGTTTCTCTCCACTACAGGCTCCTGTCAGGCAGTGTGCTCTGTGGAGCTTATTTCTCTGGGTTTTAGTAACCATACCCTCTTGCCCCTTTAGACTTAGAGGTGGTATTGTTATATTCAGAGTGCTTCATTCTTCCTTGTTGGGCTCCCCAAACCCCGTCCATAAGGTTGTGAATAGTTCCTTTATTAATATCTCTTCAATTATTAGCTGAGGTAGGGTAAGCAACTAGCCTGGTTTGCCTGAGACTCTATTTTAGCACTAAAAATCTCATGTCCTGGGATATCCCTCAGTCCTGAGCAAAGCAAGATAGTTGGTCAACCTATGTATGAGCTCTGTTTGTATACTTCTTTAAAATCTGCTGCTTCCTTTATCATTCTATTCCTTCTCTCGTATGTTTGATAATTTCAAATATTCTTATTTTATTTCTTTATAAGAATATTTAAATATTCTTATAGTCTCTTACAGATACTTCTATTATTTCTGATTCTTAGGGTGCTCTTTATCCTTTGGCTGCCTCTGCTGACTCTCACTCATGGTGGTTAATTTCCCTGTGTGAGTCCTTTGTGGCTGTTTGTGTCCTAATAGTTTCATAATTGCTTCTATTTCATCCTAAGCGTTCAATTGACCGGAGCAGCTTGTGCTAACTTCGTAGTAGTACACATTTGGATACCACAGACTTGGGATTATGGTTTCTTGGACATAACTTTTTTTTTCTTCTTTAAACCAGAGCCTTAGACAGGTGGCAAGCTTTCTTCCTTCTTTCCTAGACTCAAATGTGGAGATTTTATACTCGCCTTTCTATGGACAGTGTAACTTGTCAAGGCTCACAGCTTTATGCTGAAGCTCAGGTCTGGTTTCCCTGCCTGGCAAGGGCTTGAGGCCACATCTCATAGAAATCCAGCAAGGGTCAAGTCCCCAAACTTTAGCTATCAGGGGCTATATCTGGGTCAGAAATTTTGCTGAAATGCTAGCCCTCCATTACAGTCCTGGCTTTGATTTCCCTTTTCATTCCTTGCACCAGAGGATTTTATAAAATTCTATTTCTATTTTTTTATTCAGCCTTTCTATGAATCTGTTCTGCCATACTGTCAGAACCAAAGATTACTTGGAAACACTGAAGTTCATACCAAGCATAAACTGGAAGTAGGCTTAATGTGGCTCTGCCTCTGCCCTTGCAGAGTCGGTAAGAGACTTTGGCTCACAAATTGAGGCCAAAATACAGCAAGTCTGAGGGGCCAGACTTGGATACCTAACCCAGTGTGAGTCACTTCTGATGCTAATCTAGTCTCATTTAAGGTGATTGGCACCATGAGGCAAGGTGGAAATGAAATATTCATTGCCCATTCAATATTACCTAATTTGTATGTCCAAGTGTTGACAAAAGAGAAGCCTTTGCCGTCTACTTTATGAGTAATTGTAAATTAATATGCAACCCTGCACCCATTCTAGTGAGAAGAGAATAACTTACATTTGCCAACTGTTCAACAACATGGCCTGGTTTCAACTGCAGATGTCACCCATCCTGTTGGAAATTTAGAGGGATCGAGAGACTTCCTAAAAGAAGCAACTCTGAATAACATTACAGAATGTGGAATCTGAGAGTCTTAAATAACCAAGGTTAAAAGAAACACTAAAGATCATCTTCTCATTTAACAGGTGAGGAAGATGAGGCCCAACCGGGGTTTCAGGTTTAGACATTTCTTCCAGCTCTTCCAAGTGCTTTCATGGTACAGCCAAATAAATAGTCCTTTTGCTCCTGCAGTTATGTTCTCATTATATGGCTTGCTAGATTTTTTTTTTTTTCACTGAAAAGTTGCATTGAACAGATCTTTGAATGCTCCATACCTACATGGATCTTGCAGGCAGGACTAGGGAGCTACATCCATCAGAATGACTTACAGCCCAAAGATGGCAGCTTGTTCTTCATTTGCTTAATGAATACATTGGACCCTGAGGTTTCCTAGGGCTTGATCAGAGAGGAAATGCCCAGGGTTTTGACGCTTTGCAAATGTCAATTTGAAGTTCCAGACATTTCTCCTAACCCGTAGGTTGTCAGTACAGGAACCAGGCCCCCACAGCACAAAGCAGGAACCTTGACCACTCCCCAGCCGGAGCCCTCTTGAGGGGGTTCCAGCTCAAGTCAAGAGCTAGGAGTGGGAGGCCCTCGTTCTGAATCTAATTTTTTCATCCAATAACAGAGGCAAGAGCCAGTGGGAGAGGGTCCCAAAGGAATAAGGCAATATGGGTGTGAAGCATATGGGAAAAGCATTACTGTAATTAGAAAAGGGGAAAACTAGTAAGTGTTGTTTCTGTCCTTTGCATTCATTCTCTTATTTAATCATTACCAAAATGTTGTGAATTAAGTACCACTCTTAATCTCATTTTACAGATGAGAAAACTGAGGCACAAAGCAGTCAAGTAGGAGATCACACAGCTGGTAAAGTGGCAGAACCAGAATGTGATTCAGGCACTCAAGAACCTCCGATCTTAACCACTCTGCGTGTTATGTCCTGTGCTCTGGGAGCACCATAGTTCACACATAATGTTTATCTGTCCTTGTGAGACTTCTCAGGCATGTTCCCTTCTAAAACTCTTATAGTTTTAGATTTTAATACTAACAATACCTGGATACTTCTTATATATAAACACTGGTTTAAGTGCTTTATATGCACACATTACCTAATTTATCCTCACAACTCTACAAGGTATTATTTTTCCCGTTTTATTGATAAGAAAACTGAAGTTGAAAGGAGGTTAAATTACTAGCCCAACATCAGACAGGTAGTAAGTAGTAGAGGCCACATTCAAATCCAGACCTTCTAATTTCAAAGTCTGAGCTTTCATTACTATGACAGTGGATCTTAAACTTCAATGTGTTCACCTGTACCCTGGGAATCAATGTACCCTGGGAATCTTTTAGGAAAGCAGATCTCAGGGGGCGCCTGGGTGGCTCAGATGGTTAAGTGTCTGCCTTCGGCTCAGGTCATGATCCTGGGGTCCTGGGATCAAGCCCCACATTGGGCTCCTAGCTCAGTGGGGAGTCTGCCTCTCCCTCTCCCTCTGCCTCCCCTCTGCTCATGCTCTCTCTCTCACTATCTCTCTGTTTCAAATGAATAAATAAAATCTGTTTTAAAAAATTAAATTAAAAAAACAGAAAAAGAGGAAAGTAGATCTCAGGTTTCTACTCCCAGATTCTGAATCAGTCGATCTGGGGAAATTCCAGGAATCTGCCTTCTTAAACTTTCCAGAATTAAGGACTCTGCTTTACCAATCCCCACCTCATCATACTGTCTCTATGACTGTAACAGATCAGACATAAACTGGTCAGTTGTATTTTAGCTCTAACAACATAGTATTGCTAAAGCTGCTTTCTGCTCCTGGTTGGGTTATCCAAACCCAATAGATTACATGCTATTGCTCACTGTATTGGCTCCTTACATCGTGGATATTCCTTCCCCCACCCCTTCTCTGCACATAGCCCCGAGTAACAAGGTATCTGTGTTAGTTGGGACATTTTTCATTGCAAATGACAAAAATGCAATTAAAACAAACTTTAGCAAAAAGGAGAATCCATTGGCCCATTGAACTGAAGGCTCCAGGGGTAAGTCTACATTCAGGTGTGGCTTGATCCAGGTAGTCAACTGGTGTCACCCAGAATTCGTCTCTGTCTACCTTTTAGTTTTATTTTCCTCTGTGTTGGTTTCATTCTCAGGTCCAGCTTCCCCTCAGGAACTGATGGCCATTTGAAACTTTAAGCTCATATTCATGTAGTTTAGTGATTCCTGCGGAAAGAGGGAGCCTCATTCTCAATTGTTTTGGCAAAAATCTTGAGGCCGAGTCTCATCAGGTTGCGTTGATTTAAATTCTCATTCTTGAACCAAACACTGTGGCCTGAGGGTGTAGAATATTCCAATTGGCTAAACCTGGTAGGTGGGAGTGGGAGGTGCAGCATCAGCCTGACCATAGCGACATGAAATGAGACTGATGGAGAGATGGTTCCCTAAAAAAAAGAATGATGAAGGACATAAAAGGAATAGATAAGAGGCAGGTGAAAGTTAACCAAGCCCAGCATTAGAGCAAGATGTCTGATTCCTGGAGCAGAGACGACCAGGCCACAGTCAATTCTTCTCTCGGGAAATTGACCCATCAGGCTTTTCCCATACTCATAACTGAATTAGACTGATACAGGAACTCTAACATTTTGGGTACTAACAAAACAAAATAAAACAAAACAAACTTGGCCCTTTACAAATGGAATAGAACACACAATAAAATTTTAGAGTTTAGAAGGATCTTATTGATCTTCTAGTCCAGCCACTTAATTTTGACATTTTAAAAAACCAACAGAATTAACCATTTTGAGTTAAAAAATCAATAAACCATTCACTGAGCACACAATAAGGAGCACGTTTGTTGACGTCTGTGGAAACAACACTAGAAGCTTTGGAGTCTTGAGTTCCAGTTCCAGACGAAGGAGGCAAGTCACTTTAGCAACGTGGTTCCTGCCTTCCACCATCTGTGATTTTTGGGACTCTTGTCAGGGACATCATATCGGGGTCAGGACTACAACCCAAGTCCCCCCGCCTAGGACTCTGTCTTTCAGCTTTGCAGTCCCTGCTGGGAACCCATGTCCTCTCCCTTTCTTGGTCCTACTTTCTTTGGTCTTTACTCCTGTTATACTTCCTACCAATCAAGGGTTTGCCTTACTCATTCAGCCCGACTTTATGGACTGCCCACGGAGCATGCAAGGACGGAGGGGAAAGAGTGATAAGTGAGACACTCTTGGGCCCTCGAATTTACAACTTGGACATCCTCAAGTTTCTTGGAAAATGCTTCTTTCCTGCCAATTCATCCCCATCTGCCATACTTTCTCCTCCGTCTCAACAGTTCAGAGTTCTTCCCAGTTGTTCACATCCCTTAAAGCACCCTCCCTCTCAGACTCGCTCCCTTTCTTACTTTTCTGCCCGACAGGCTCAGACTAACCTTTCTGGGAGCTCCTACAGCACCACCTGACGCCATCCGTTAAAATTTAACGGCAAGTGCTTAGCAAAAAGATGACGAGCTCTACTGGCAATTCAAACCAGGTTATTGGGCACCATCTGCCTTCCTTCAAATTACTGGGAAGAAGGAATGGATCCTTTGGGCTTTGTTTATTTTTAGACTACTGCAAAGGAACCCAGAGGGCTGCCTCTTGATCATGTTAATCCCCAGTCTGAATGAGGCCAAAATATCAAGGGGGAGAACAAATGATCATAAACAGGTTTCTATTCACATACGCTAGTTATGGGAAAAGCAAAATAAAGTGTTCCTGTCTTTCTGTTGTCATCCTACCATCCCCACCCACCCCCGGACCCAGTGGGAGAAAAGCCAATAGACTTATACCCCCAAGGAGGTAGCTGATTGAGACTTTCTTGGGTAAAATGAGTAGCAAGCACACCCATCTATTCCACAACCCCTATTAAATTCAGGCCCAGTCACTGGTTATAATCCACTTTCCATGTCAGCTACTGAGGCAGTCAGAACTCCAGAGAAGAATCTCTCTGGGCAATACTAGATAGGTTAAGTTTGGACTTGACTGAGCGTAGGAGGATGATTCCATAGGGGCTGTGGAGGAGACTGGGCTTCCATGGTTTCCAACCATGAGTGAACACACGACTCCTCTGGGACACTGTCGAAAAGGCAGATCCAGGCCACATCTGCAGAGATGTGATTCAATGTATCTGGGTGGGAGGAGAGAATTTGCTTTTAACAAAACCCTGGATAATTCTGAAGCAGGAAATTATTCTGGGGGCTGACCTTCTAAAACTCTCGCCGTAGCAGGCATTGCCTCTAGAAGGCTCCAGTTAAAACTCAGCAAGCCGATCTCCCAAGAGACGAACCAATAACTCATCAACAACTGCTAACCCATCAGCCCAGATCTGTGAGCAGACAGATGCACTGCACTTAGAGGGACAAGCACAGGGCTGATCAGGATTGATAAGTCAGAAAGGCCTGAACACAGGCTTCCCGGGAGCAAGGACATAGGGAAAGATTGGCGAGGTTGGGGTAGGAGAAGGGAATTGAAGACCCTGGGTCCTAAGGGGTTTGGAGACAAATGAGGGAGACCTGCCAGGACAAGAAGAGAAGCGGAAAGTGATGGGGAGTTGGAAAAGCCATGGAAAAGGATCAGAGATTTCAATATAATTTTGGCTACCTTCCACTTTTTTCTAGCGTACATTCTCCAGGATTGGAAGGAACACTGATGCATCTGATTTTCCCATCCTTGATACAGTACCAGGGATTTGGGAGGGGGGAATGTCTGTATTAGCAACATTCACACTAATACGTTAATCAAATTATCTTATCGGCCTAATATGTTTGTACATTGCAAAGTATTAAAAACAACTTTTGGCAATTTATTGGCAAATTATTTCATTTATTTATATGGCAATTATTTCCTTCAGGAGCATTTTGTGCAATCTATTTAATGCATTATATTTTACAAGCTCCCATTGGTGTCCCGTCAGTATCTCATAACTGGAAAATTATTTCATCTTTAAAAATGCCTGGGAAATGCAGAAGTCCACACCCTTCATTTCTTCTTCAAGTCATCTTCTTTGCAGACTCCCAGGGTGGGGAGTGGCAGCTCAGTGTGCTGCTGGAAAACTCCACAGGGAAGAGCCTTCCTCCTGATGTCCAATCCAACGGTTCTGAGAGTTGAGCGAACATCAGAATCAGTGGTGGGTTTGTGAAACACAGCTTGTGGGCTCCAGCCCCAGAATTTCTGAAAATCTGCGCCTAAGACAGGTCCCCAGGTGCTGTTGCTGCTGGTCCGGGACCATCACTTGAGAACCACTGGCCTAACCCTGGCCACTTCCCTGAAATTTCTGCTCCCTCTTCCCTAACTCTGATTCCCAGAATGACTGAGCAAGTTGAATTCCTTTTCCACAATGAAGAACTTCAGATATGGAGCTTCAAACATGCAGCTTCCCACTGCAATGTAAGCACCAGGGTAAGGACTGGATCTGCAACGTTTTCCTTGCTTTACTCCCAGTAGCTCAAACAGTGCTGGTAACTTAGTGTGCACGCCAGAAAGATCTGTTGATTGACTGGCTAGCACACAGTAATCACTATATAATTGTAGCTCATTATTCTTATTACTTCTGAGGAATAACAATCTTACAAAGCAGATCGTCCTTCTAGAGGGCTCCAAGATAAGCTATAAATGCACTCTGACCCTGTCTGCTGTGTTTCCAGACCTCAATAGGGCGTAGAAGCAGGCAAAGAGTGTACTTTTGCCCAGAGTGAGGAGTTTCTGGAATTTTCCATACACGGGCCGGGCAGGACTCATATTACTCTACATTTCTTTAAAGAATGGGCTCACAAAAGGAATGAAGTGATGGGTATTTTCACCAAAGAATTCTCTTATTGAGTGGGGGGAAAATATGGAACTCAGCAATCAGATGGGAGATGAAAGAGTAAAACCAGCATTCCACAGGGGACGTGCTCTAGACATCCTGGGAGTAATTTACTTCCACACTCCACAGATGGAAAAGAACAAAAAAGAGGTTGTGCAAAGAGCCTGGGGTGTAAGCAGCAGCTTCTTATCCCTGTCGTTCCCAAGGGAATGAACCTCCATCTGGCTTCATTTGTCATTTCTGGTGTTCCCATCTTAGGAAAGGTGTCCCTCAGTGACGAAGCCGGTTTGCACCTTGTAGTTGGCCTCGGTGCTTCCCCAACCTGGTGCTCCACTTTGAGGAAGAAGAAATAAAAAACCTTTGAAATGAATAATTCTAAAGGCAATTCATTTTTGTCCTAAAACATAAGTAGGGTATTGGAGAATTGAATGGAAAACTTCCTTTTCTGAGCTCTTCCCAGGCTCAGGAACAAGTTATTCCAAAGCCATCACAGGCAAGTGCCTCAGCAAAGAGAAAAAACAGAGGAAACTATTGCTATAATTACGACTAATTACAATCTCATGATTCCATTTAATCTCCACAGAAGAAGTTCACCAACTGGAGAACGCCATTGATCTTCTGTGCCCGAGCCAATTAGATATTTTGGTCCAATCCAGAATGGTTACCCAGCCTTTGCCAGAATGAAATTGTGTTTAGAATTTTATTTTTATAGTCTCTGAGGCATCGCATATTTTAACAGGACATTGGATACCGTCCATTTGTGGCACATCTGCTCCAACAAGATCTGCATATTTCAAAAATCATTAAGAAGTTAATACCGAAAACTATTTTAACTCTCTCTCTCTCTCTGATGACAGGTAGTTTTTTAATGTTCAAGTGTTTAGATTTCCCTTAGAAAAAATGAAAATGATTCCTTTACCTTGGGATTTTGATCCAGATCGTATAGGAGGAAAGAGATGATAAGTGACATCTCAATTTGGGGCACCTCATTAGTCAGGGGGACTTGATTTTTGATGATGCTATTCTAATTGACTCGCTGCAGACTGCCATTCTCTAGGGTGTGGAAGAACTCTAAGAATCGCGCTTCCAGTCCTCCAGAGGTTTGCAGACTCCTGCCTTTCACTGCCTGAGGGTCAGAAATCACGGGAGGAGGTGGGGCCCTGGCCATTTACCTACCCTGTAATCTGAAGCAAGTTATTCATACCCTCTGACCCTCTGCTTTCGTGGAGGGTAAGATGAATAGCATGCTACCTGCCTGAACGTTTTCTGCTAGAATGGAAGATACAGCATCTGTTGTCCTAGGGCAGGGCGCAGGGTCCGTGCCCAAACAACATGTTTATTTGTTTATTCAACCAAGAGCGAAGCCCGAAGAGTGAGTGCCCGATCTAGAGGCGCTGCCTTCCTGTTGTTACAGTCTGGTGGAGAAAACAGATAGGAGTCAAATCATCACTCAATTTAATTAGAGTTGGAAATAAGTACAATAAAGAAGAACTTCCAGCAGAGGAACAGCTAATTGGATGGGGATGGGGGTGGACAAGGGGTCAGGGCAGGGATGAGGGAAGATAGAGGAAGTCATTTTGAACTGAACACTGAAAGATGGGGGTGGGGGAGCCTCCCTGCGGGCCCTGGAGGACAGCATCAGGGAAGGAGGCCCTTGGAGAGAACGGGCCAGGTAGATGCAGAGATAGGGCTTGATTAACCACTGGCAATCTCACATAAATTACTAGCAAGTTTTAGTCAGTGAAGCCTTTGATTTAAATTTGACAAAATTAAGACAATTATGTCTTAAGAACAAACCTTTAATGTGTGAAATAAAATTTATTGACAGGAATACTTTTTGACCCATTTCACTAATTTCTCTGAAAAAGTACCTAATTTATGTGAAAGGAAAAAATATATAGTTGATACATAGCTAGTTACCTACAGTAAATAGAAAATGCACAAATGCATTATAACTTATAATAAGGTATAAGGAGAAACAAGCTTGAAGAATAATCTGGGACAGAGGCTCCACCATGCTCATAACTAGTGCTCCATCTTGAGTAAGTTGTTTCCTGAGGGTTTTCCCTGTGCCGGGCACTGTCCTAAGCGCTTACGTGACGTACATTATGGAAATTTTGGCAACTACTCAGTGAGCTATCGATCTCCGCCTCCTCCTTGCCATTAGCTCATCTCCACTTTGCAGAAGGGACAGAAATTCAGAAAAATTAAGTAGCATGCCCAGTTTTACCTAGGTAGTAAATAACAAGATTGGCATTTTATCCTAGCAACCAGTTCCCAAACCTGTGCTCTTAAAACCACAGCATCATTTGTTCTGTCCAGCCTGGAAGGTGGTCACAAACACGAAACAGTTGTGGAGGAACGCACGCCGATGTAAGAGACCACCGGGACGAACGTTTACTGTTTTCCTGCCGTGAAACCAGACGCTGTCAGGGTCACCTCAGCTTTATTCCAACCACCCAAGCTGGGATTTCAGAAGAGCTTTTTAGCAGGTGCTTCACGGAGGCCCAGGGGCTCATAGGTCCGCTGAAGTCGTTTGCCAAGTGTTCTGTGCGTGTGCGCGTGTGCATTTTTCTCGAGGTCAGTCACCAAAGTGTTTATGAACTTCTGGTGAGAGGAAGCTTCTCTCCAAATTCTGATCCAATGGCGTGGACTCAGGACAAAAGAGGAGTGGGAGTTCAGGAGAGATTTTTACTTCAGTCTGGTCCTAAGCAGTAATGACCTGCTCACTAGCTACTTCAGGTGGGCCCATAATGTGCAAGTCCCCAGCTCTAGCCTTTGCCAGGCTCCTTTAAAAATTACTCCTGGTGTACTCCCTTAAAAAAAACCTTCCTCACTCCTCTACATACACTCACATATTTAAGAGTTAAATAACCGTGCAGGAAAAAGAGCCTAGAAGACACTGAATTCTGAACAATCCACATCCTCCCAATTCTGTGCAGTCCTTGCCAATGTATATGGAGATTGCTTTAGCAGCACTGTGGCCAGTATGGTCGCTCCCCCTTGCACTGGTTTTTCACAAGTGGTCTTGCACATGAACATTTTCCTGCATTCACGTGGCCCGTACTCTTGTGATTTTAATAACCTGCTAGTATTCCATTCTGTTAACATTTCTCGAATACATTTAAGTTTCTTTTACAAAAAGAAACCCTCCCTTTTAGATCCTCAACTCGTAGATTTTCATTTTAAGGTTAAAAAAATATCTGATACAGAAAATGTTAACAACGTACAACATAATGGTTTCAGAGCACCAGCTTTGGAGCCCAATGGACTTGTATTTGAGTCCCATTTCTGTCTCTTATGAGCTATATGACATTGGGCAAGCCACTTAAGCTCTTCGAGCCCCAGTCACCTCATTGTAAAATAGGAATAATAACAGTGTTTCCCCTCTTCAAATTGTTGCAAGATTAGCAATATAAAATGCCTTAAAGTGCTTTGCAGAGTGCCTGATACACGCTAAAAGCTGGCTAAGTGATAACTATCGGCCTAACAGAAAATACAGAAAAGGACCCATCTGGGGCCATTTCTTTAAGAGGGGTGAAAACATTATTTTTTCCAATGTCACAAGGAAAGGAGATAAGAGTTCAATTGGCCACATATTGGTGTCATTTTGCTTGCCAATTCCAAGTTTG
Source organism: Callorhinus ursinus (assembly GCF_003265705.2). Classification (NCBI taxonomy): domain Eukaryota; kingdom Metazoa; phylum Chordata; class Mammalia; order Carnivora; family Otariidae; genus Callorhinus; species Callorhinus ursinus. The sequence goes on from NW_027397065.1 coordinate 43,200,215, forward strand.
GGTGTCTGAAACGAACATTTTCAGTCTTAAAATAAGGATGGCAAACTGGGGGCTGGTGCACATGAATAAACATAGCCAGAGAATAAATACACCCTGCGTGTCCCTGGCATGGGGCATCTGTTCAGCCTCACCGTTCCCCACCTCCTTGCAAAGCAAATTCTTCCAAGCCAAGTCAGCCCTCCACCATCAAGGCAGATTTTCTGACACCTCCCCCGACCAAATGCTTGAACATACAAGCAAGACAGAACCACAGCGATTATCTCTTGCCCAACTCATTCACTTTATAGATCAGAAAATGGGAGGCTCGGGCAGGTGAAGTGAATTTCCAAGGTTGCATAACTCCTGAAGAGCAGAACTGGTCTAGAACTCCTTCATGATATTTTATTTGACTGTGGGCCTCTTGAAGATCCACTTAATTTTTAATTATTGATTTCTTATTTTCCTAAAGATGTAAAAGGAAACTTTCTATTACTATTAATTGAAAATTCAATATTACTTAACTTAAATAAAAGATAGTCACAAAAATAAGTAACAGAACAATGATATTGAATTCTGGCTAAAACATACAATGGGCTGTGAAATGATTGCAGCGGGAAGTGAAGGCTGTCCTCCACAGAAAAGGAGATCAGCAAGGGTTCAAGAGCACCTGAACGAGGACCATCAAATTAAAATGCCATCAAACTTCTCTCTCGGAGGATAGGAAAAGAATTAAAAGGAAATAACCACATTGGCATGGTGTGAGGGGTGTGAATTTGGGAATGACCAGTCTGCTCCATCCTGCTTGGTTTTACTTTCTGGTGTCCCTATCTGTTACGGGTCACTCCACTTGGAATGTTCCCTGGAGGCTTGTTATTGTGAGGTTGATTCTAAGCTCCAACAAACCTGTCTACTTCTTTGCTTCCCTTTTCAATCTCAAAGCTCTAGTCGAGCCCTCAACATTCCTGTGCAGTTAAATTATTCACAGCCCACTTTGTGGCTCATTTTAGCTGCCTTATTTAGCCCTGTGTATAGGCCTTACCTGCTTCAATCTCCAGTGATAACCTTTTTAAGTAGACACTGCTACACTCCCCATTTTACAAATGGAGAAACTGAGGCACAAAGAAATTACTGAACTCGTCTAAGTCCTTAGCCGGTAACTTAGAGCTACTTGATTCGGTATTCTATGCTCTTAGTCACTGTGATATATTACCTTCCGGCCTAACTTCTGTTATTCAGTTTGCTTCAAAAATATTTACTGACTATTTCTTATGATCCCATCAATGGACGCAGCATAGGAGGGGCAAGCAAAGAGGGGTATAACTCAGCCCTCGTCCTTGAGTTTTATGTCATTAATAGAGTCAGCAAATACTGGTTCGCCTACTCCCAAGTTGTAAACTTGTTGCAGACCCAAGGCACATACATATAAAAACGTGCACAAATAAATAATATAATCAAATACAATATGTACAGAGTAATTGGTAAGAGTGATGAGCAGGTCAGGAAGGAGAGGTAGCATTGTGGTCTGACATTACTGGGGAAGGCTTTATGGGAGACTTGGCCCTTGAAAGGAGAGAGGGCATTCTGGGCAAAAGTCCAGAGTGAGCAGAAGGGCAGAGGTGGATGGCACCAAGCACAGGGCGAAAGGAGGCTCCTTTTCTTAATACTTGATAAGTTAACAACAACAGAACAAACAAACACACAACCCAGCCACAGACCAGCAGGGTCTTACACTTTGCTATAATTTTCAGGAATCAATTATAATAAACCCCATGAGAAGAAAGTTCCTCCAGTCTTAATAGTAGCATTGGGTCAAAGGGGAGCTTTCCCCCAGGATGCTTTAGATTTCAATTGTGTGCCTGAGAAAGCTCTGCCACCAGCATGGCCTAGAATCTCAACTCAGGAGCAGGAAGCTTTCAGGCAGCCTCAATGCAGCAGAAGGAGGAAAAAAAATCTACTTATGAGGATTGTTCGCCCGAGAAGCCTTGAGGTACTACTAGCAAGGCAAGAGCTTAAGAAATAAGACCTGCTTCTTACAGTTAAATGCCAAGTGCTGTCAATGACTTAGGGCTGGCTCATTATGGACCTATTTCAGCTAATCCTCCACGGGCAACAATCCTCCTCTTTTCAGGTACTCTGGAAGCCTGGGGAAGGCCATTCCTTTTCCAGTCAGGTGTGAGGGCAAAGAGCCATCCATCTTTAATAAATCTCCAGGCTAACAGGATTTTTCCCATGGTAGCTAGTGCAGAAATTGTCTCTGAAATGTTCGACATCCATTCTGCCTCCTCCTGATTAAACAACAACAACCTGTCTACCCGACCCCCTATCTTCTCTACCAGATGGTAACTTTCTAGAATAGTCATCTATATACTCACTTACCTGTGCATTAATTCGATCAACAACTGAGTGTCTCAATTTATGTTAACACCTAAGTGCTTGATTGCCCTCATTTCTTTTTGGGGTCTGACGCTTACCTACATCTCTAGCTTCATGTCGCACTGTCCTGTGCCCAACGCTCTTGGTTCCAGCCACATCGACTCTGCTCCCTCTCATCATAGCTGACTCCTACACACTAGCTCTTCTGCATGGGCATGGAGCAAATATTCCTTTCCACCTCCCCGCTTCATCTGGTTAGCTTCTTCTTCTTTTTTTTTAATCCAGAATGTGTTTATTGGGATAGTTTCCCACTCATCTTGATTCAGGATGCTTTTAGTGCTGCTTCTGTCTGAAGGAGCATCGTTCTATAAGCCTTGCGCTTCCCCCTGTGGGCTGGAAGAGAACAGCGGGGCAGCCAACATACAAAACTACCGCTTGTGTGTGGCGTGCGTGGCTAAAGATGGTGGGCACTTCATGTAGGAGTTGGGGCTCTGCAGCAGGTGCTCCTTCTTGTGCTTCCTCTTCTCCTCTTCTAGGGTTAGGTGGAGAAGGTCCTTTGAGATGGACATTTTCTTGTGGGGAGGTTGTCATCGCCAGAAACTCATCTGGTTAGCTTCTACTCCTCATTCAAATCAGCTCAGGTCTGAGCTTGTCTCCCATGCCCGACTCCCAGGCGGGGCTAGCTTCTTCTTCTTTTTTTTTTTTTTTTTAAGATTTTGTTTATTTATTTGACAGAGTGAGACACAGCGAGAGAGAGAACACAAGCAGGGGGAGCGGGAGAGGGAGAAGCAGGCTTCCCGCCGAGCAGGGAGCCCGATGCGGGGCTTGATCCCAGGACCCTGGGATCATGACCTGAGCCAAAGGCAGACGCTTAACGACTGAGCCACCCAGGCACCCCTGGGGCTAGCTTCTTGAGTCCTAGGCCACTGAGTGTCTGTGCCCTCACTGATCTGTAAGTTCCATGAGACAAGGATCTTGTCTGCTTTTCTTCCCAGCACGTAGTGCACTCTCTGGCCCATAGGAAACATTCAACATATTTTGTTGTTTTTGTTGGAAGGAAGGAAGGAAGGAAGGAAGGAAGGAAGGAAGGAAGGAAGGAAGGAAGGAAAGAAAGAAAGAAAGAAGGAACAAATGTGGTTCTTTCCCCCAGGATTCCATCAGATCATCAAAGGTAGTGATGGCATCTCCAGGTCCTAGTGCCCGGCACAATGCCTGGCTTATGAGCACTTATAAAGGTGTATTGAAACGAATGAAACAAACTTCCCTGTGTGAGCCACGACTTTAAAGTATCATGAAGGACCAAAAATAAACAATTAACCAACATTAAAAAGACAGACATGTAAATACATGGTCCCAAACCTCACGGGGCTTTCAGTTAAAGACGGGAAAGGGGGCAAGTACACGAATAACCATAATACATCGTGAAAATAAATAGGTATCTCAAGAGGAGTACAGACCAAGGGGCTTAGGAAGTTCAAAGTCAGGAAGATGGCATCTGAGGAAGGGCTAAGAGATGGGAACAGCACACAGCAGAGGGAGATGAATGGGAAGAGGTTTTAGGGAAGAAGGGGCCCTGAGCTCCGCAACTGTTCTGGACTTTGTCTGGAGCCATGTGTCCGGTGCTGTTGTGTCAGGCTATTCCTGGCGAAGCAGGAATATTCCTGGGTGCTACCCATCTAGCACCACCCCACTTCCAAGGCCTTTCTCTATTTTATAAAGTCTCAAAACAGGGCAGACAATTTAAAAGCCCACAAAGGCCAGAAAGCTAAGGTAACCACAAGGTACAGGTTGGGTGTAAGACTGTGGACAAGTGCAAAGCATTGTCGCCTGCATGACAAGCAGAGACAGCTGCTTCTCAACAGCTGCCAGTTGTTGTCATGTGTGACCATGGGCCCCGTGGCGTGATGTCTTCTTATTTTCTTTTCCCCAAGAAAAAAAAAACAGAAGTCCAGATTCTTAAGTGAAATCTTCCGATTTTCAAATTCAGTTTTTTGGTTCGAAAAATACCCTTTGGTCAAACAAAACCCATCCATGGACAGCATCCAGACCACAGGTCCCATTCAGCCACACACAACCAGTTTGCAACCTCTGGCCCAAACAGATTGGACTCATGAAAATTAAAACTGCCATTTTGCACCCACAAGATTAGCAAATGTTAAGAAATCTGTTCAAATCAAACCTTGCCAAGAAGGTGGAGCAACAGGAACGCTCAGATACAGCTACTGGGCGTGATGAGTGGAAAAGAAGTGGTGTTAACTTGGAAAAATAAGGATTTGCATACCCTATGACCTACCAATTCCATTTCTAAGCACAGGCTCTGGGGAGATTGTTGCAAAGGCACACCAAGAAACATATATGAGAATATTGACAGCTGCATTGTCTCTTACAGCAAGAAATTGGAAATACACCAAGTGCCAATTGCCAGAAGAATAAATAAGCCATGGCACACTTGTAGAAGAGAATCAAAATAACCCAAATGCTATCAGTTAATGTGATCTGATGTTTCCAAGGGTTAGGGTCACCTGACCTCTAAGGTTTTTGCATCTCTATGGTGAAACATTCCTAGATATTACTAACCTTCTGTTAGCAGAACTTTTATTCCTTCAGCAACTCTGAGCATCCATGTGCCTGGCACACTGCTAGGTGCTGGGGAAGCAGTGGGAACCAAACAGAAAGTGTCCCTGCCCTTGGATGTGGGAGCAGACAACAGTCAACAACCAAACAAGCACAGAGAGCATCACGAAGGATGAAAGAGCAGGGTGCTATCAGAAAACGCTATGGAGGAGGAGCCTGGTATAGAGGGAGTGGGATGGTAGGATATAGTCAGGGATGTCTTTTCTGTAGAAGGCATATTTAAATTGAAACCTGAGAAGTTAAGCCAGGAAAGGAAGGCCGAAAAAACATATCAGGCCACGGAAACAGACCTGCAAAGGCCCCGAGCCTGGAAATTGCTTAGAGAAGCTCAGTTTGGCCAGAGCATGGTGCACTAAGACTCGAAGGCTTGCTAGCAGCAAGGAATCATCTTCATTCATTGTTCTACCCAATTTTCAAGATGGCTGGCAAGCCAGAATGATGTATGAAATCTAAATGACAAAACAAAACTAACTGGATTTAACACACAGGTTCTTGCTGCATTAACATGGAATTCTACTAAGCTAACCCATCAGCTATAAAGAAAGAAGAGAATATGTAGTAGGCTCAAATGCTCCCTTCCGCTTGCATGAAGGGACCACGGTTAAGTTAAGTCTAGATACTCAGGGGATGAGAGTTCATTACCCAAAATAGTTTAGCTTTTTTAAAAAAATTTTTTAAAAGATTTTATTTATTTGTTTGAGAGAGAGAGAAAGCACAGAAGGAGAGGGAGAGGGAGAAGCAGACTCCCCGCTGAGTGGAGAGCCTGATGCGGGGCTCAATCCAGGACCCTGAGATCATGACCTAAGCCCAAGGCAGATGCTTAACCGACCGAGCCACCCAGGTGCCCCTAGTTTCAGCTTTTGAAGATAAACAAATTCGTGTGAGATACTCAGCTCCATGCAAGAAAGTTATTACAACCAGTCAGTGGTGGCTCTTCTCATGGTTTCTAGTTCACAAATTGTTACATCTGTGTGGATTTCCATATATCCCCAACACCCATGCATATGCATATATATTATTCATACCACATATACACTCAAATAATCTCAGAAGCTAATTTAAAACTTTCTGTCTTCACCGTTTGATCTGTGGTGTTTTGGCCAAGAAACCTGAACTGAGTACAGCTCATACACTACAGTTAAACATTTTTTAAAATTTCATGTTCTTGGTAATGAGGACCGGGCCAAGAACAGTGGCCCCTGCACAGGCCCACTGGAAGCCTTGCAGTGCTCACCGCCACCTTTTAGAAACAGGCGTGCAGTGTTTTAATCTCAGTAGTGGCTTTTGCCAGAAGCTCTCCATAACTAATTTTGCAGTCAGATTCTACAAGACCTATTCTGTGTTTGGCTAAATCTCATGGAACATCTCATTTCCTTTCGATTTTTCATTAGTTTGAATTAAAAGTAAAAGAAAAAAAGCCAACAAGCATGGCTTGCATGGATATTTCTAAATTAAAAAACAGCCACATTGTCATTCATTTTGTTGTTTACAGAGATGACCCCCACCGCCTTCGGCCCCCCTCCCCCATCTGAAACACCTCCAGTTTGGCAGTGCCCTCTCTGTGCCCTTGGAGAGCATGACCTGACCTTGTTCCTGGAGGAAGATGAGGAGAACGGCTTCCTTCCTAGGAAGGAAGGAATGACACAGTTCTTTGATTTGCTGGGTGCTGGGCAATGAGCATTTGCCTTCTAATCTCACACCTACAACTCCCATTTCCAAGAAATCTAAATGGAAAAGCAAGCAAGGAGGGGTGGGGTTCAGGGAGGATGCAGAATAGAAGTGCCCTGGAACCTTGGACAAATGAATTATCTCACAGGGTCCATACCCAAGACAGTGTGTCTGTGAGATTTTCCACAGAAAAAAGGTAGAAGATACTATGCAGCCTATTTATATGACTTCACTGGATTCATAAAGTCTACTGTTTTCTGGTCCCAGATTCCTTTTGGAATTGGAGGTCAAATTTTCCTTGAATTTCTAAATACTGCCCATCTTTTGATCTTCTCCTACCTCTCTGACCATGTTCATTCATTCATTCAACAAAAATTTTCCTAAGTGCTAGGGGTTATACTAGGCACAAGGATTATTTTGGTGGGAGGGGTAAGTTACCGTTTGCAATCACTCACTCCTACCCACATCTCTGTAAGAAGGTTACATGTTCACCTAGCACCAAGTAACTTGCTGTGCCTTCTGGACTTGGGCTTGGCCATAGGTCAAGCTCTGGCCAGTGGAAAGAGAGCAGACATGCTATACACCATGTCCAGGCAGAATCTTCTAGAGGCATCACCAGTTCCAGCAGACCTCTGGCTTCTCCTTTCCTCCCTGAAAACAGCATGTCCCAGACAGAGTTGGTTCTCTCCACCAAATCCTGGAATAAGAAGACATATGGAGCAGATGGCTGTCTGGAACAGAGCCACTACTGACCTACAGTGGAACATGCATGTTATAGGAGTGAAAAAAAAAAGTGTCCATTGCTGAAAGCCACTGAGATTATGAGGTAGTGACTGTAGCAAGCTTGACGGATGCACTTATCAATGCAGCAAAAGCAGATTTGACCCTTGCTCTTATGGATCTAATAGTCTAATCAGGGGAGCCAGTCAGTAAGCATATGAAGCGACTGATAATCATACGAGTATCTAATAACATCCCTTTATTCCACACTAACTCCTCTTACTCATCCAACCAAAAATAGCCTTTGGCCCTCCTCTATTCTGGCCACATTCTCTCCCTTGACAACTCCATCTAGTCCCATAGCTCCGTATCTCCTCAAATGACCCTTTAATCTATTTTCCTAGTCTGGCCCTCACTTACAAGTAGCAGACCCATATTCCCAGCAGACAGTAGGATATCATGCCTGCAGGATCCATTTGTATACCTAAACTCAGCATGACTGGAACTAAATGCATTGATTATTTCTCATGGTTTCTGTGGATCAGGAATTCAGGAAGGGCTCAGCTGGATGGCTCTTCTCTGGGGTCTCTTGACAGTGCTGGAACAATGAGGGGCTGCCCCTCGCTGGATCTGTTCAAGCATTTCCTTCTTCTCTCTGAGTGTAGTCTTAGTTAGGGTCTCTCTTTGTGCTCTTTCCATGGGGGCAAGTTTGGGCTTCCTTAAAGCATAGCAGCCTCTGGGTAGTCAGGCTATTTACATAGTGACTAAAGATATCAAGGATCAAGTTATTCCAGGCAGCAAGACAGAATTGAATCACTTTTTATGACTTGCCATGAGAAGTCACATGTGCCACTTCCACCATATTCTCCTGGTTGCAAGCAAATGATGAGCCCACTCAGATTCGAGAGTAGGGGAATTAGACTTTATTTTCTTCTGTGGTGGGGAAGAAGATCATGTGGTGGCCATCTTTGGAAAATATAATTTGCCATGTTATCCCTCAGATGCTCTTCCTGATTTCTTTTCTGTGACTGGTACCAAATCCTGCCATTTTACCTCCACAGCTGCCCTCTGCTTTCTATTCTCATGATGCTCTCTTCACAATCAGGTTCAACCAACGTCTAGTGTGAGTTAGTAGTGACGGGGGCTCTCTACTCCAATGTCTCTTCTTTCCTCTCCACACAATATCTTTTTCTAAAGTGCCACCCTGACCGTGTCACACATCTGCAGTGTGAACAGCACACAGTAGGTTTTCCTGACTATTGGGTTTTCCTGAACATCTTTGGGACCCCTCCATTGTTTGCTGAATTAGATACAAAGCCCTTGGTGTGATATTGAAAGCCTTCCATAATATTCATTAATTTATTCAACAAATCTTTATCGGGTATCCACTCTGTATCAGACACTGTGCTAAGAGCTGGACGAGGGGGATGAGTGGGTGGTGTGGGGGATGAAGACTGAGATGAACTGCTCCCTGCCTTCACGGAGCTTCTATGTAGTGGGGGAAAGGGGTAAACATTCAGTCCTTCATTCAAATACTGTTTCATGTGTTGAACATACAACTATTCCCCAGATAGGGCCCTAATCCATCCCAAGTGGGACAACATTTATATAACAGTAATATGACCACATTGTATCTTATTTGGCATAATGAACTGAATTGAATTTCTTTGAAAAACATGTTCTGAATAACCTGAACTATCCATTTATTTCCTTTTCCTGTCCAGAAAATTTCCATTTTTATATTTTAGCATATGTCAGTCTATTTGTCTGGAATTCTTCTCATTTATCCCCCATCTTCAAATTCTATCTCAGATCCTATATACTGTAAGGAATGTCTTACCTGCTGTCCAATTAAGTGTGGACTCTTCCTCCTTTACACCCCCCTCAGGTGACTTCTTATGTTCTGCTTTATATAATAGACAATATATGAGTCTTGGCTCCCCTGCTGGACTATTAGGCCCTTGAAGGCAGGGAAGGTGTCCTTCTTGTCTGTATTGGTTTTATTACCTATACTTACTGTAGATAATCAATACTTACTGAATTAATGGATAGTCTGGGAACAAAGTTGAGAAAGCACAAATCTATTCCCTTGTTTTGAGACGAGGAGTATTAGCAGAATTGTTTGGTTCTAAGTTCCCGGAAATCCAACTTAAACTGGCTTCAGTGAAAAATGAAAGTATTAGCTGATGTCACTGAGAAGTCCACGGATTGTTCCATGCCACTGAGAATCCTCTCCTTCCCTCTGTCGGTTCTGCTTGTCACAGTGGGGCCTTGTTCTCGGACAGGTTCCGCAGTTGCCCACAAAGCTTATATACTATTAGCTTAGCAACTCCTTAGGAAAGAGAATAACCTTTTGCTAAGTTCCAGGACTGAGTGTCATTGGCTCAGCTGAGGTCACATGCACCACCCTGGACTGATCACTGTGGCCCAGGGCTGTGGTCCTCTGCGTCACCACATCCTGGAGGCGATGGAAGACTGTCAGGGCTCTGGACCAGAGCCGGGATGAATTGTCTAGCCATGTTGTGAGAAAAACAATCTGATGGGAATGTGAATTGATGACAATGAGAGATAAAAGAGAGGAGTCAAAAACGACATTTGGACTCCAAGTCTGGGACCTCAAGTTCCACTTTGCAGGAAAGACCAGCCAAGACAGAGGAGCAGGAAGCATCCGAAGATGCTACGGCCTAAACCGAAAGGCCCTGGGCAGCAGTCGGGCAGGACTTACCCTCAGGCCCACACAGCAGTGAGGGAATCACAGACGGACAACAGAATGGGAGTCAGGAAACTTGAGTTCTATCCCTGGCTCTGCCGCTAACTCTCTTCATGATCTTGAACAAATCACTTAACCTTTGCGGACCTCAGTTTCCTCATTTCTAAAATAAGCTGGGAGGACTATGTGGTCACTGACTTCCTTTTCCACTCTGACATTCTGCACTGCTATTTCTGGAGATGAGTATAACTGATCCTTCCTTCATAATGGCTCTGGAATTCACTTCTCCCTGCCTCGTGGCCTATGTCCCCACAGAACCGTTAAGGCTGTGACTCGTTCCACTTACTAGCTATGGGATCTCGGGCCTATCACCGAACCTCTCTTTGCCTCCAGTTTCCTCGTCTATAAAACGGGGATAATAACAGTCCCTATCTTTTTTGGTTGTTGTGAGGATTGCTTTAAATGAATGTATATATAAAGTGCTTAGGACAGAGTGAGGCAAACTATAAGCACAACATAACTGTTGGTTTTTATCAAAATTATTCATTGTGTTGTTTCCTGACTTCTCTTAAGGTGAGGGGCCCTTGAAGCCAGGACATGGGAAGGTGGACACGGTTTGATAGTTACAATTCCCTTGATCATGTGAGTAGTTCAGGAGCAGCCATGATGACAATCTCCTTTGGGCTGGAAGAAGTAAAGCAGTGCATTAGGCGTATGGTGACCATATTTTTAGAACCCCAAATTAGGCTATATGATTTTACAAGTCTGATTACACTTATTAGGCAAGTGGGAAAGATCATTTGAAATAAAAACTGTCCTGCGTTCTTGCTGTAATTATGGGAAGATTCCATTTGCCTGAATCCATGTCCTGTCCCTTCGACAAACACTTTAATAGCCCAAGAAGAAATGTCACTCGCATTAGACCCAGACCCAATCATACTGTGCCCTTGCTCCCTGAGAACAGCTTTCTAGATGCTTCAGGGACAGAACAGCACTTATGGGCATAAATCACACACATGCACACACACATACACACACACACACGCGCACAAACACACACACACCCCTCCTTTCTTCCCCAAAGGCTGAAGTTCCACCAATTTCAGGCTCCTCCACAAATTCCAGATGAGTCATTTCCTGAAATCTCCCTTGTCAGTACTGCCTCTTAGTGCCAACTTCTTCTGTGCAGAAAATAAAATAAAAATAAAATAAAATAAAATAAAATAAAATAAAGTAAGACATGAAATTGATGGGTCCTGCAGGCTTCTAAAAACAACTCCATTTCCCTTACAATGGTTATTGAGAATTGCTTCCAAAACCCAGGTTCTTATGGCGGTGCCCTCTACTACGAAGTTGTCTTAAGGCTGAGGGCAAAGGGGGAGAGACCCAGACTGGCTGGCCCTGAATGCTGAGGGTCTTGGTCAGAAGAGCAGCTCACATCTATGTTTACGCTTCCAGGGGCTTTCATGTCTCCTACTATACCCATTCCTCACAGGAACCCTGTGTGTAGGTACTATCATTACAGACATTTCACAGAAGCCAACTGAGGTTCAGAAAAAGGAAATGACAAAAAAACCAAGTTTATGTTTCAGCTAGATGAAAAATCTGTATCTCCTTGGACTCAATGATTTTCTCAAGAATAACAAATAAGAGGGCGCCTGGGTGGCTCAGTTGGTTAAGTGACTGCCTTTGGCTCAGGTCATGATCCTGGAGTCCCGGGATCTAGTCCCACATCGGGCTCCCTGCTCAGCAGGGAGTCTGCTTCTCCCTCTGACCCTCCCCGCCTCGTGCTCTCTCTCTCATCCTCTCTCTCTCAAATAAATAAATAAAATCTTAAAAAAATAAAATAAAAAAAGAATAACAAATAGGATTTTTCTCATGTGTCATTTCTAATCTATTAGTGGTGGCTGCCCAGAGATCTAGGATGGAAAAGGATTCCAAGGTCATGCCTAGGCTGTGCTTGATTAGCAGCGTCTGACATGACAGGACAAGAAAGTGGGAGTAAGTGTGCCAGACATTTGCAATCTTATGCTATATCATAATATCTATACTCTTAAATTTATCCCTGTATTTCAGCAAACTATGGACTGTGATGTCTCAGAAGTGTCTCTTTTCATTGCAAGTAAGCTCAAACACACTTAAGTCAAAAAAGGAAAATTTATTACAAGAATATAGAAGTGTCCCTTAGAACCCAATGACCAGAAATGCTGACAGGCTGGACTAAAACCAAGGACTGCACTGGTATGAGGAACACAGGTGGATTTTCCCTATTACTTTCTCTAATTCTCTCTCTCTCTCTCTCTTTCTAGCTCCCTATCTATCCCCCACCACCCACTCCTCTTCTCTATTAAGAGTAGCATTTTCCAATAGAAATACAATGCAAGTCACAAATATAATTTAAAAAATGTTAGGAGACACATTTTAAAAAGGAACAATTAGTTTAAAAATATACCTTTAACCAATATATTCAAGATATAATTTCACGTGTTATCAATATAAAAAATTTTAATGAGATATTTTGAGTTTTTTCTTCATGCTAGCACTTTAAAATCTAATGTGTAGTTTACACTTACAGAACATCTCAGTTTGGATTGTCCATATTTCATATGACCAGTGTTTAGTGGCTACTGGACAGCAAAGATCTAAAGTTCATATTTCTTTGATTCTAGCAACCAGCTGGGAATGGCTAGCATCTCTGGATATCCATTTTAGTCTTTCAGGACAGAGAATCTGTTTGGCCCACATTGAGTCAAGTGTCCATACCTCATTCAATCAGCCTTGGCCAGGAAGGGAAGAATCCCATCCTATAAATATGGTGGTCAAAGGGGAGGGCAGCTCTCCGAGAGGAGGGTGAAGGACTGGTCTGGGCCTAAAGGATATATAATGCCATGTTTACAGAGCACTGTTTAGGAGGAAACATCTAGTATCACCTGAATTCTCTGGAAGATTCCAGAAGTTTTCAATAATCTTGCATTTGCAGGATAGAAGACAAAGATACTCCTCAAGATAAGAACAACCCCAGAAGAACAGTGTGCTGGCACCTGGGGAAATAAACGAAGTATGCATTCCTAACTCAAATGAGACCCAGAGCTGCCAGAGCAAAGACACCGCCATGACAGATAAACTCAGCCCTGGATCAGAAGTCTAAGGCAGAGGCTGGGAAACAGGCATTATTCTGATCACTTCCTCGAGTTCAGGACTCATCTTTAAGAATGAAATTAATCCAGGAAAGACAATCGCATGCAGCTTGGGAATCTGTCCTGGCCCTCTGGCCCCCCAGGCCTTGGGATAGAACATGTGTCATGCCATTTGCCAACACCAAGAGCTCCCCTTTATACAGACGCCTTTCAGTTACACAAACAATTTTTGTGGGAACATCCAGTAATCTCTGGTTTTGTTTATGGAAGCTCTTCAATATGAAGAAGGCTTAAGTCCTTAATGAGAGCAGAGGAAACAGCTGTTCTTTCTCTCCTCAGGACACTGGGGCTCTGAAGGAGCGTATGCCCCTTATTTAGTCAGCTACAAGCATTTTATGAGGTGACTGTGTCAACTGTTGGTCATGGGCTCTCACCCACACATGTTCACTTAGCCCTCAGGTAATAACAGGGACAGAGAAAGAGAGCCACCACCACCCACTGCTCTGAGGAGAACACATGATGGGGACAGGGCAGAAAGGTAGTAAGAGGAAATTCCTGAGGAACTATTTCTTGGCTGAGGCCAAGCCACACTATCAGTGTCTCTCAAAGCGTAGGATTGTGGCTTTCCACCACATCAGTGCTTTCTAAGGCTTCACATTTTTCTTAGGATAAAATCCAAAGTCACCATCGTGTCCTACAAGACTTGACATGAATGATCTGGCCCCTGCCTACTTCTCTGATGCCATCATGTAGCTCATGTGAGTCCAACACAGGTCTCCTTTCTGTTTCTTGAACATGACAGTCCATTAGAACCTCCTCTTCCCTAGCTCTTGGCATGGTGGGGTCACTCTCATGGGTCAAGAGTCAACTCAAATGTCAGTTCTTCACAGAGGCCTCCCCAGCCCTCAAGCATAAAGTAGTTCCTTACCCCTCCCTGCAAGCCATTCTGCGATCCATCACCTACTTCATAACACTCTCCCCAGTTTGAAATGATCTTAATTTATTCATCTTTATCTTCTCCACTGGAACAGATGTAAGCTTCTTCAGGGCAAAGACACAGCTAGCTTATTAACTGCTGAACCCCAGGGTCCAAAACAGTGGCTGGCACATAGTAGGATCTTAAGAAGTATTTGTTCAGTAAATGGATCACCTATCTGGGAGTACCTCAGATCCACTAAATCATATCTTCTGGAAGCAATACCTGGAATCAGCGATTTTCACAAGGGCCTCGGATGATTTGTATACACTCTGGGATTTGAGAACAATGATGTTGATTTTACCTGCGCTGTCAGCCCATCTTTCCTTCTTATCTTCAACCTAAAGGTTCTGTACCACCTGAACCTAGGGGCAAATTCGAGGACATTTAAGTCTCCTCCAGCTTGGTGTCTCAGTCTGTCCTTCTTGCAACTACTCTTGAACAATGATGCTTTGGTGGGGGGTGAGGTGGATAATGAGCTCAATTCGGACAAGAGACAGTTGGGTCTTCATTGTTTATCTCTGCACTGAGCAGAGTGCCTGGCATATAGAGGGCCTACAATAAATCTTTGTTAAATCAATTAATAAACAAAGTTATGAGCATCAGGCAACGTGCTAGACACCAAATATGACAGATCTACATATAACTACAAGTTGCTCAAAGTCTAGAGGGAAGACAAAAATGAAAACTTATAATTAGAATATAAGCTGTACATAAAAGCTACTGTGGGCTTCTCAGTGACCATAAGGTTTGAGCTACATTGTTTTATTTCTTCTGCATCGCCTCTCATGTCAGTTATCTGAAGCAAAATATGTCAGTTTTCTGAAGAGATGGTGGATTGCTTCTTGGCTTCATTTTTCACCAACTGGAAAATTACACAAACCTCTCTAGGTCTTGATTTCTACCGCTTGTATATACCAACTTCGTAGGGTTTAGAGGAGAATTCTATAAATTAACATCCATGAAAGCCTTAGCCCAGTGCCTGAGACATAGCAAATACTCAGAATCTATCAGCTCTTATTATCATGTATTTTTTAATTTTCTTTTATTATGTTATGTTAATCACCATACATTACATCATTAGTTTTTGATGTAGTGTTCCACGATTCATTGTTTGCTTATAACACCCAGTGCTCCATTCAATACGTGTCCTCTTTAATACCCATCACCAGGCTAACCCATTTAACTCTCTCTAAACCCTGCACCCAGCTCCCCTTCATGCACATGGGGGAAAAAGCATTTTTACAAATTCATTTACCAATAGCTAAAGCAAAGGGAATATCAGTCCCAGCCTCTGCCCAATTTAATACAAATCCCATGTTAATGGAGTCTGAAATTAATTGGCTTTCTTCTCCTTGTAACATTGTAATTTAGAATGAGCCTTTTCTCTAGATAGGAGGGGGATTTCACTGTTACATCCCACAGAATCAGTAGACCCATGTCTTGCTGAAGCATTTGTAAAGAAAAATTCTATTACTATGATGTCGCGTGCCCAAACCAAAATCTTGTGTTATGTGAAACTTTGACTTCAGTAAAAAAGAAATCTTAAAAAATGTAGATTATTGTCCATGCCTTGGAGAGGCTTCAAATTCCTTGAAACGTGGAGAGAGGGGTTTGTTAAGAGCTCTCCATTAGCGGGACAATTCCTAGACAATAGGGTCTGGGTTTTGTGGTTACAGAAGGCCTAGGTCGCAGCTTGCCAGGGACAGTCCCACTTTATGCCCATCCTTACTGTTTAATAATAGCACTTTCTTGCACTCTCAAAATTGTTCCAGTTTGGGTGACAATTATAGAGTCATGCTATTCACGGTTCTTCCTGTTTCCCCAGTGGAAAACTCAAGGTCCAACATGGAGAAATCATGATGAAAGCAACATTTGCAAAGCCCTTGCTATCTGCTAGGTGTGCTGCTCATCAGTCACCATGCATTATCACATTCACTCCTCCCAACAGGGCTCAGATAAGACTTCCAGAAGACTCGAACACAGAAAAGATTACAGTGGACCCCCCTCGACCATATTCAACATAAAAACAACTACATGTGGTAAATCAAATAAAGAAGCTTGCATGCATTTCAAAATTAAAATAGCTTCCTTCTAGATGTATCATTGCAAAATTTGGAATTCGTTCCTCAAAGCTGAACTTTTCACATTTTGTTTTTTCCTTGCTAGTACCTTAAGCACATACTCTGAGTGCACAAATCTAGAACTGCTCACAATAACCCTGCAAAGTGGTTGTCATTGCACCCACTTTACAGATTAGACACCTAAGGTTTGGAGAAATCACCCCACCGTCACACCCTATTTCCTAGATTCTAAAACACCATATTCATCCTCTCTCACATTTGAACATCTCTGGAATAAAGATGATCTCACAACTGATGTACACTTTTTGCATAGGATCCTCCCCCGGCCCATTTTTATCACCTTAATGATGTATCTTACACCTGATGGCTTCTTAGGCTCCAGGAGATATGATGAATGGTGGAGCAGACATCAGATCTGTTCCATCTTGATTCTTTACCGTAACCACTTTGCCACACTGCACTTAATGAATGTTTATTAAATATCATTATATGTGAAGAGAAAAATTATTAGCAACACTTAGCTGGCTGTGCATGGTAGTCCAACAGGTAGAAGACTCCCCACCTCCACAGTTTTCAGCTTTTCAACTTCTTCTTTCTAGTATTCTGTGTAACCAGTGGGGGGGGGGGAATGGGGGGGGGGTGAGATGGTAACAGTACCAAAAGGTGAGGAGAGGGGTCTAGAGAAAGCAGGGCATGAGGGCAAGGGTCCCCAAAGGAAGTGCTCTGATCCACGTTTTGCAGGATACAGACATCGCAAATTGTTAGTAGATTGGGTCCTACTTGACTTTGACCCTGGTAAATCACTCTGTACCTCAGTTTCATCATCTGTAAAATGGCTATGATAAGAGCTTTTGTTGTGAGCAGTAAAGGGATATTACAGGCAAAGCACTTAGAACAGTGTGTGGCACACCATAAGCCCTCAAGAAGTGTTATCCATTACTGCTGGTCATCTCTTCAGCCTCATTTGGGGCCACCTCACCACCACACACACACACACACACACACACACACGTCCCAGCCACATTGGATTTCTTCCAGTTATTCCAACAAGCCAAGCTCTTTACCTCTTCAGAATTTGGTACATGCTGCTCCTTCTCTGGAATGCTCTTCCTCTCCTCTTTGAAGGGCCAATTCATGCTCATGTTGAGACTTACCTTAATTATTAGCTCCTCAAAGAGACTTTTCTTGACCCTCTTCAAATACAGTTTCACTCTGCCCCTTTCTATTATATTTCTCTCCTTATTCCTTCCTAGCCTTCATCGGAATCTAAAATGGCTTTAGTTTATATACTTACTTATCACCTGCTGCCACCCCTCCCAGGAATGTTAAATGTCTTGCTATTCTTGTGTCTCTACACCTAACATGGTGCCTGGCATGACGCATGCTCAATAAATATTTGTTGAATTGCATTCCCCGAACTCAATAAATGAAAACTTCAGATTCTAAATCCAGGTCAGGTTACAGCCAGAGGCCCCACATAGAAAGGGAAATGGTTTGTTGTACAAATGGTTTTCTTTCCCACAGGAACCTCAGTCATGCTCAAGGGCTCTGAGCCTATGACTCAGCATTCCATCCCAGGGACCCCTTCCTATTTATCTCCTGGCAGGCGTGCTCTGATAGCAAAGTTCCTGTCATACTCATGGTTTGATGATGCGAGTCCCTTTCCGACACCTTGCAGAGAAACAAAGTTCCTCCGATATACATTTGCTTAGGAAGTAATGAAAGCTGCCTCATAAAACTCTCATTACCTGTGCTGTTTGGGGAGCAAGACTTTTCTAGGAGACATCACCACATGGTTTCCTGAATCAAATGTATTTAAGCCGGATGCCTGTGGGGTCTGGAAAACTCAAGCTAGCTTGGGGACTTTCCTGTCCTTGACAGAGACAGAGTGCAGGATTATGAACTTTTGTGTGCTTACGAGTCACCTACAGGTTAGGTAAAAGCGCACATTCCTAGCATCCCACCTCCTAAGAGTCTGAATCGGCGGCAATTTTGTTATAGTAGTAGCTGTCAGAGTATCTTTTATAACTGCAGACCTGGAAGGTGCTATGGCAAGCAGCTTTACGTACATTATTTGGTTTAATACAACCAATAATCCTATGATGTAGGCATTACTTTCTCCCTCCTCATAGATAAAGAACCCGGCGCTGAGAGAAATTAAGTATTTTTCCCACGGTCACACAGCTCCTGAGCGGAGCTAGGAAGCCTTGCTCCTCAAAGTATGGTCTGTGGACTGGCAGCTTCAGCACCCCCTGGAAACTGGTTAGAAATGCAGGCTCTCGGGCCCCGTCCCAGACCTGCCTCTGAATCTGTATTTTTAACAAGAGCCTCAACTGACTAATGGCACATTCAAGCTTGAGAATCCGACTCGAAGCGGGCATCTGATTAAGAGCATGAGAGCTGGAGTCACAGACCCGAATTCAGACCCCATTTTTCTGCTCATTAGCTGTATAACTTTGGGAAACCTAAGTTTCTTTCTATGCAAAACAGAAGTCATAATAGTAACCATCTCCAAAGGTGGCTGTGACGAAAAGAAGATAATGCTGTTACAGCGCATTATTATTTTAAGCACCAACATACACTTTACAGTCATGTTTGGTGTTTCAATGAGTTTGAAGTTGTTTTAATTGTCTTAAAGCCCCCTGAGGACAAGCGACTGCTCCTTGAACTCATTTATCATCCTACAATTCCCAACTGGATATATTCATGAGCCCTTGCTCAGCGATAAAGATCAGCCCCAGTCATTGTTACTATGTTTACTTACCCAGGGAGGGAAAAAACTCTTCTTCAAGGCATAGTTTCCCTGACCTGTCTCTCACCCTGTTTCTCCTTTTACAGAGAGAAGGCAGGAATGTACAGAGAAACTCCTACCAACTACAGAAGATGAACTTTGCTTTAGAGAAAAGTTACCTTGAAAAAGAATGGAACTGGGCATCACCAGCAGACTTTTCCCATCTTGGTGTGTGGCCTCGGGCAGATCACTTAGGTTCTTTTGGTGTCTATTTCTCTCCCTGTAAAACGAGCAGGATGCTTGCTAAGGCCTCTTGGTGCTCTTGCCAGTATTAACATTCTAATTCTTTTAAGTCCTTACTCAATGACTCTCAAATTGCCCACCCACCACTCTTCAGCTTTGCTGGGGACACTGATGGGGAATGACAGGGTCTCATCAAGTGGGAGGTGCATAAAATGTATTATAAAACCAGTAGAGCTACAGTACATGAGCCACCCCCTGGGCTCATGCCTGCACATGTGACCTTCACAGCAACCCAGGGTGGGTATTACTGCTCTGATTTTTACAGATGAGGAAACTAAGACTCAAGAGAGCATAAGCTACATGCCCAAGGTCATGCAGTGACAGATGTGGGATTTGCACCCAGGTTTGGGTTTTGTGTGTGTGTGTGTGTGTGTGTGTGTTTGTGTGTGATTCGGGATATATTATTAAGTTAAAAAAAAGGCAAAATGGTTAATAAAGTGTACAATATACTATAATTTATCTAAGAAAGGGGAGGTGTGGATACAATTTAGACACAGGAAACATTATTTATCTTTCAACCTGAAAATAAAGAGCCAACAATGAGAGGCATCGAATGTTTATTTGGGATCAAAAGGTTGCCATTTGAAGGGGTACCCGCAGCCCAATGTTTATAGCAACCATGTCCACAATTGCCAAACTATGGAAAGAGCCGAGATGTCCACTGGCAGATGAATGGATAAAAAAGATGTGGTATATATACACAACGGAATATTTCCCAGCCATCTTCTTGCCATTTGCAATGACATGGATACAACTAGAGGGTATTATGCTAAGAGAAATAAGTTAGTCAGAGAAAGACAAATACCATATGATTTTGCTCATATGTGGAATTTAAGATGAACATAAGGGAAGGGAAGGAAAAATAAAATAAGATGAAAACAGAGAGAGTCAAACCATAAGAGACTCTTAACTCTGGGAAACAAACTGAAGGTTGCTGGAGGGGAGGAGGGTGGGAGGGTGGGGTAACTGGGTGATAGGCATTAAAGAGGGCCCTTGATGTAATGAGCACTGGATATTTTAGGCGACTGATAAATCACTGAATTCTACCTCTGAAACTAATAATACAGTATATGTTAATAAAATTGAATTTAAATTTAAAAAAAAGGTTGCAATTCAGAGAGCACGGATTCCAGCAATAACCCGGAAAGTGTCTCCTACCTGCAGGGAGAAACGAGGAGTTTTTATGAGAAAGAGGAAGGGGGGCAATCACATGACTTGGATAAAAGGGAAACAAATTGTCCACTGGTACTGACAGGCCAGTTACATACAGCTGGGCTCTTCTCATGGTGTTAACCAACGAAACCGCTCCTGGTATCCATTAGTTAACTATTCTGTCTTCAGGAAGTCTGCAGTTTTATGGTCAGGAAGCCACTTGTCCTGTTGACTTTACAAACAACTGTGTGTAAAACACTTGCTGCTTCTGGCCCAGTCCAAGGGCCCTTCTGCTCAGTTCGAGAGTCCGTTAGTCATTTGTTCTAGCAAGGAAAATGGAGCTTTTCTCAAAAGGGAGTTTGTCATGTCCAGAAGCTTTATGCTTCTGTGTATCCATATATCCATATCAATATCTATGCAATAGACAAGTGTAAAAATTTTTAAGTGGTTTCTTACAGGAAGAAGGATGGGATTGGGTGAAGGTGGCGGGGACTTATTTTTAATATATCTTGTTTTAGAAAGCACTCCCTAAAAATTCCAAGGGAAAATGAAGCAAAGGGATTTAAATGTGTCACCAGTTGTTGGCATAACCATAGAGGGAAGAACTACTCAAAGTGTCTTTACAGCACAATTACCTGGCTGCACATCCCGACTAAGATTGATCCTAAGAACAAAGGAACTGGTAAAAACAACTGTTTGTTAGTAATTGCATTGGTGACGGTTGTGTTGGTAATGTTATTCCAAGACGGTTGTGCATGTAAGTGTGGGATAAATCAAACGAATAATATTATGAGTATCACAGAAAACCAGGCTTTTCGACCTAAGAGAAAGAAAACAGAGGTGTAAGACAGATGGTGGTGAGTACAAACCCTGTGAGCATCTGCATGATAGGTATCAGGATGATACATCTTTCCCAATTCTCTCCACAGAAAAGGCCTAGAAACAGCAATCCAGAAGCAGTGAGCCCCGCTTGGTCTAGATTGTTATCTCTAAACTCCATTTCTCACTAAAAAAAACCAGGGATCCTCAGAGAAATGACTGATTTCATGTCTGGGCAGAAAATGTACAAAATGAGCCTGGAAAATTCGTCATACCAGGAAGCAAGGAAGCTATCAAAGATTACTAGGATTGTGTCAAAAGGACCCAGGAGCTGACTTGTAGAGGCTCCCATCCACCAACGGTGGAGTAATTTGAGCACCTAACCTGCAAATCACATCTAATATATTTCAATCCATGATATTTAAAAACACTTATTAATCACCCTTAGAGATTGCTGTGGAATCAACATATTATTTGGAACACTGGTAAATAAAGGGAAAGAATTAAGCTTTAATTATATTTTTCTGTAAGAACTCTGCCTTGGCATAACCAAATAGTGGATGAAGGAAAGTTTCTCTGCATAGCAGTATTTAAAAAAAATAAATAAATGAAACCCTGAATCAGTCCATCATCCTTTTGTAGTATGAATCGATGGATCCTAGCAATGATCAATGGCTGCTCATGTTGCAGAGACAATCAGACACTGTGTGCCTCCTGATGGAAGAACAAAGCACCACAGTGAAGCAGCTTTGCCAAAAAACAATTGTGAGCTTAATCAAAGTTCAACATCCAACTACCAAATTACAGTAAATACAAGGGACAGGGGAGTCTGTTACATGTCACCACAGAGCTGCCATCAGTAAGATGGAGGTATGACAGAGTCTACAGGACAACCCACCTGGTTTCACAAAATCACTTCACCATCAGCACTGTGGCTCAGAGGATTTACTTCATCCTTTAAACCCAGAGATAACAGTCTGCGTCTGGGCTGTCACGTTCAAGGTGTTTCCACGTAGAAGTACAGCTGCCCACTATTTCATACTGCTTCTAGAATAGTCAGGTCTACGCTGTTCTATATTCTGATACATATTATTTTTATCATAGACCTATTTTTCTTTTTTTACTTCTATTACAGATGGGCATTATAACATCTTTGAAAATTATGTGTCTACATGGATATTATGTTTGAACTTGGTGCCATAATAAAGGGGGTGAGAGGTATTTGTTGTGAAAGGCGGTTCTGAGCCTGGTAGGGTTGAGAGCGTTGCTGTGTCAGAACATGAGTTACTCACGCTCTCTGTGTCCCCGATTCTAGATCCCTACCCCGGGTATAATGTCAGCACCTCCCCCACAGGTTAGCTGAGAGGATTAAATAAAATGCTGACAGTCAGCTTAATGAGTCCAGTTATTGTGAGGAGGATTATAATTATTACTGTTATAACTAATTACATAAAGTTTCTCTTCACAGCTTTGTCTGACTGAGGCTGGGCCTCCGCAACCTGACCCCACCCATGTTATACCGTTGTGACCCTGCGGTCCAACCGAACGTGACCACTTCCCATCTCCTGAGTGGTCTATGCACTTCTAAGGCCTGGCCGTGTGCACGCCACTCACTCTGCCTAGAAGGCTCGATCCGTGCTCCCAACCCTTCCCACTCTTCCCTCGAGACTCGGTTCCACTAGCTCCTCTTCCAGGAAGCCTTCCTTCTTCCACCAACCAATCTTATGTCCCTCTCTCTCCTTTATGTTCCAAACTCTGAGTTTCCTGCCCCTCTCAGAGTTATATCATAATTAGTAGTTGGTTTTTCCATGGGCCGTTATGAGTGAATAACGGTGCTGTGAATCCCCTGACAGCACAGAGGGGTTCTTGTGTCTTTGAATTCTGGCACGTGAGTTGGGGTTCAATAAATGTTTGTTGATTGACTGAAAAAATGAGTAAGTAGTGACGTGACCCCTTTCTTAGAAACCCTTTCTAGGCTTGATAATTAGCAGAGCCAGGCCTGAAATGTGGGTCTTTAAACATCCAAATCCAGGGGGTCTTCCTGTAGTAACACAGCTGACCACAGTGGTTTGACCCGGTCAACAGAGCAGAACAAATATTTTCCCTCCTGGATAGTTTTACTTCCAGTTGCAGGATTCCCAGCGGTCTTGGACAAAGTGCTACCTTCAAAATGATGAGGAAGAGCATGGACATAAAAACAGTATGTTTTTACAGAGGAAGTGTGAGGGCTCTCAGGAGCTGAACATTCCCTGGGGCTCTCATATGCCCATCAACGGTTTAGATTTTCTCCTGAGGGTCTGCCCTGGTGAGGATCCTGGGGGCCCCACCCCAGCTTATAGTCCAGGCAATTCTGTCTTCCCGGGAGGCGCCTGATGGACCATAAGGGCATCCACTTAAAGATTCTATCGTGACAACTTTCTCTCCTTTCCTGGCTTCCTTCCTTCTTTCCTTCCTTCCTTCCTTCCTTCTTTCCTTCCTTCCTTCTTTCCTTCCTTCTTTCCCTCCTTCCTTCCTTCCTTCCTTCCTTCTTTCCCTCCTTCCTTCCTTCCTTCCTTCTTTCCTTCCTTCCTTCCTTCCTTCCTTCCTTCCTTCCTTCCTTCCTTCCTTCCTTCCTTCCTTCCTTCTTTCCCTCCTTCCCTTTTTCCCTCCATCCCTCCTTCCCTCCTGCCTGCCTTTCTTCTTTCCTTTCCCACTGGGAAAATGGAGATAAAAAGAATTCTTCCAACAAAAGAATTCTCTTACTCCTGTTTCCCCAGGGGGTCCAGTCCCTCTGGGATAACCCCAGTGAGTGTGTTCTGACAGGACCCAAGAACACAGCCCCCTGGAGCCATCCAGCTGAAGGGGCAGAGGAGAGGCCCTGAAAGTGGGAGGAGCAGGGGGTGGCTGAAGAGGCCCCACAGGGAGCCAAGCCCCACTGAGTGAGCTTCTAAAAACAAACATTCTGGACGTCTTTTCTCTACTCTTGCCAAAACCTCCCTTCTGGGAATGAGGCCACAGGACCCTCTACGGTCCTCATCCTTGGGCGGCCACAGGGCAGATTCAGAGACCAGAGCTAGTTGCTGCTACACCCAATCCCCGGTAGAAGATTCACGTCCACTCGCCTGGTGAGACGTCGAAAATTAACACATGAGTGTCCCCAGTTCTCTCCCAGTGAAGAAGGAGGGCTCTGGCTTTGTCTGATTCGTTTTTCCCTCCCCACATGCTTTCGGGAGTCTGCTGCCATTGCCACCTGGGTTCTTTGGTGTGTGCACACGGTGAGACAAGGAAAGAGGTAAAGAGGGACAAGATTTAGGGTCATAAAGAAGACGGCTTTTTAGGTGAGTTTTAAAACATGAGAACAGCTAAGGGATGTGAGGGCTGTTGATGGGAGAGAAAGAAATAGATGCCATGTCCTCGGAAGCCAGTGGTTCTCAAAATGTGGTCCCAAGACCCACAGTATCAGCATCATTTAGGAACTTGTTAGAAATGCAAATTCTCAGGCCCCATCTCAGACTTATTGAATCAGAGAGTCTGGGAATGGGGCCCAGCAATCTCTTTTAACATGACTTCCAGGTGATTCTGATGCCTGTTCATTTGAAAACTGTCATTATAAACTATGTATTATTTCCAATAAATGAGAATCGGAGGTAAGAAAACCTTGAGTTCATTTGAAACTATTGCACTCTTTCTTTGGCCTCACCCTTCGGCTCTAAGAGTGGGAGATGTGGATCACCGACATGATAGGGTTACACTTTTCTTATTGGTATTCATTGCAAGAAAGAGTAGTCGGATGCCATGCGTCTTCATTCTGCTCTTATGAAGAATCACCCTGCGAGACTTCTGTCCAGTCCCTGCATGGGCTGGAGGCCACCGGATAGTATACAAAGTTGAAGGACTGCTCTCTTCTCCTTGGGGTTTTATGCTCAGGAACTGACATCGACAAGACCCTGTTTTCATTCAATCATGGATGGCATATTTAACTTCTGCCCCAGCCTGCAATTTTACCTAAAACTTCAACCAGAACTAGCCAGAAGCCGGAGGCGTGGAGAGAAAGCACATATTCTTGTGATCCAAGTTTTCCTGGATGCCACAAGCCTGTAAGGACAGGGGAGTTCAACACCAAACCAGATGGCTCACTATTTTCTTCCACTTTGCTCATGGAGAGACCTCAGCTTCCCAAGCCTGCCTCTAGCACCTCCTGTGATGTCATAAATCAGGATGGCATTACCAAATGTCCTCTGTCCTGCACAGGGATGCCTTCTGCTGGGCATCACCCTAACCAATAAGTTCAGACTTACATGGAACACAGACGTGTAAATAGAATACTTTACCACATGGGGATCTCTGCAAACCTGAAAAAAATAAATAAAAAGGAGCAAGATAGGCAAATGGTTTAAAAATCATACACAAATATAGTGAAAGTGTATGAAACAAAAAGTAAAATCGCTGCCTTTTATTTTTGACTACCTCATTCCCAAATTCTTTTGTGCATGAATCTTTCCAGAAATGTTTTATGCATGTGCTAGTATATATATATTCTTTTTTATTCACACATGGGATCATTTTGTTCATACTGTTCTGCACTTTGATTTTCTCCAGTAATAGCTTGCACAGTAAATTGTTCAGCACATTCTTAATGGCTGCATAATATTCCATCATAAGGATGTGCCATAATTGTAATAACAAATCCTATCTATGGCTCTTTCCCAATTTTACCTTCTACAAGCAACATTGCAGTGAATGTTCTTGTAACTATAATTTGCAAATATATATGTAGATTAAACTATTACATATGGCTCAGAGGGTGTATGTATTCACAATTATTGCCAAAATGCCCAACTAAAATATTACATCAGTAATATGCTCATTGATTGTGAATGAGTGTCCGTTTCTTTATTCACTCAATGACATGGAGTATTATCAAACTTTTCAGATTTTTGCCAATCTGATAGGTGAAAAATGGCATCTCATTGTTGCTTAGATTTGCATGTCTTTAATTAGAAGAGAGTTGAACATCTTTTCATGCATTTATTGGCTATTTGCATTTTTTTGTGTGTGTGAACTGCCTTTCATATCCTTTGCCCATTTCTCGGTTGGTTTGTTCATATTTATTCTTATTGATTTGTATGAGCTCTTTGTAAAATAAGGAAATTATCTTTTTGTCAGTTGTATGTGTTGCAGATATCATGTACCATTTTATCATTTGTCTCTTGACTCCATGGAATTTGCTTCCATAAAGACATTTTAATTTTTATGTGGTTGAATTCATTAATTTTTTGCTTTATGGAGACCAGCATGATGGGGGGAAGAATCAGCAATGAGATTATCCACTTCCTTGCCCAGTTGGTCCTTTGTGGAGCCAGAGAGTCGGAGTGGACAGAGGCTGAGACAGGGTGGATGGAATGTGTGTGAGCTGCGTGTCCACCAGCTGTGAGTGCTGGGGAGGGTGCTGGGTCAGCCACTCCCACAGACCTGGGACAACACTCCCTTCACATCTCACCTTTGCGACAAAAGACAGCCCATCGGTCTGATCTTTACCCTCATGGAGAATTCTCTTTCTGGGGCCTCATCACCTCATTACCCTTTCTGACCATGGTGAGGTCACTATAGACCATCAAGCAAACTTCATAACTCTGACCTCCAGGAGATTAAGTCGGAACTTTTTGTCCCTTTCCTCCTGCGCTCCTGACTATATGGGTACAAACAGCTCAACCATCTCCCCCAGGAGAAACCAAGGCCCCTTCATACTAACAGAGGGGTTAGTAATAAGTCGTCGATTCTTCCAAAACGTCCTATTACAAAATTAATGAACCGACCAATCACCTCTTAAGCATGTCAACTTAATTGAATCTCGTATTGGTGGCATTTCAAGAAATATAACAAGGGAGGTGAAAAACATTCAGGTTCTGTGGGAAAGGGTACATGTGGGCAAGGTGGGAGGGAGGTGGGTGGGGCAGGGACACACTCCCCCCTTCCCAGAGGCCTGCCCCAGAATCAGTGCCCACTTCCTAACCCATCCTATCTAACAACGCCATTTTGATTTTGTTTTTAAATCATGCCCATGATGTTCAGGCACTAGCTGTTGCGGGAAATGCTTGGAATCACGTGTCAGGATGGATATGGTGAGCTGGGAACTCTGTCTACTTCACTTTTTCAGGTGAATGGAGGAGAGGCAGCACAGAGTTACCTAAGGTGAGAAGCTTATGTAATTCATACCCTACCATAACCCTTATGTGCAGACCCCAAGGCACGAGTATGAACCGTGCTTCACAGCTCAGTTGGAAGGAGCATCACGTTACTTCAAGTCTAATTAAATCTAACTCAGAAGCCCTCACTCACCAGGTTGACGGGAAATTCAATTTGAGTTGTGACTTTGAGAGCCTTTCCACTCCCCGAATTCATACAAGATTCTGGGATCTTATTTGGAGGTTGGGTAACAGGAGAAGAGTCTTGAGTCGTCTCACTGCTAAAATGCAGAGTTGTTAAACCAGTGGCCCTTTTGATGATGAGTGGTAGTGCCATCCTGCCATCATACCTCTGGGCACTGGGTTTTTTCTGGAAGCCTCGATCTGACTGTTCTCTGAGATGCCACAACCTCTGCAGGGTGCTGGGTGGAGATGGCGCATAGGGCCTTTCTGGCTGCGGGACTTGCCAAAACCCTGACACTTACCCAGTTGTGGTGGTTTTAAAACACATCTGCAAATCCCTTAACATTCCTCCCATCAAAAGGGGAGATCTAATTCCTCCCCCACTTTGAATATGGACTGGCTTTGTTGTTACAGGCTGACTTGTGTCTCTCTCTCTCCACCCCTGCCCTGCAAAATTCATACATTGAAGCTCCAGTCCCCCAGGACCTTAGAATGTGACTATTTGGAGATAGTGCCTTTAAAGAGGTAAATAAGTTAAAATGAGGCCGGTTGGGTGGGTCTTCATACAATCTGACTGGTGTCCTTATGAAAAGAGATTAGGACCCGGACACACACCATATGCAGACCATGTGAGGACCCAGGGAGAAGACAGTCCCCCACAAGCCAAGGAGAGGGGCCTCAGAAGAAACCAACCCTGATGACAACTTGATCTTGGACTTCAAGCCTCCAGAACTGTACGAGATACATTTCTGTGGCTGCTGCCTTCCAGTCTGTGAAGTATTTTGTTATGGTGGCCGTAGCAAATTGAGACATGTGGTGACTCACTTCTAATGAGTAGAATGTAGTCCAAGTGAGGCCGTGTGACTTTTCAGGCTGGGTTAGAAAAGGTAACACAGCTCCTGCCTGGCTCTCTCTCCCAAGGTGCTTGCCCTTGGAACCTAGCCACCATGTGGCAAGGAGGCAGCCCAGGCCACAGGGAGTAGTGTAAGTGTTCTGGTCGGCAGCCCCAACCAAGGCCCTGCTGACAGCCAGCATTAATTGCCAGGCCTGCGAGCAAACAGACCACGAGAAGACTCCAGTCCCAACCTTCCAGACGCCCTGGCTGAGTGCAGAGAGAGAGAGAGAGAAAGAGAGAGACGCACTGTTCCCACGAATCCTGGCCAAACTGCCAATTTATGAGCAAAATAAAGTTGTTGTTGTTCTAAGCCACCAAGTTTTGGGATGTTCCTCTAAGCAGCAATAGCTGAAAGGAACACCCGTCTTGAGGTGTCAACAACTCTTTCTGGCCCTCTGCAGTCTTAAAGAACATTTCCTTTCTCGTCCTCCCATTGCAAAAGATCCCACATAATCTCTTTTCACTTGACATTAGCTATGCAGTGTTGGCTTCTCTTTCCAGGGGGTAAGGGTGGAAGGAGGAGAGGTTTATGCCAACCAGTTTTTTCTTGTTAATTCACACTAATACAGTCATCTGAGTGCTCTCTGTATAGCACTTTTTTATTTCCTGTGGAGGGCGAGCTCTGTGTAAGTAAGCAGGTCACTGCCTCTTTATGCAGCAGGGGTCAATTTGTGCAGGGTCTGCTTGGATTGCCTCTGCTCTGGCTTCAGGCCAATCTTGAGTTTACATTTGGCACTCTTGCCACATCCCTCAAAACAAACCCAATTCTGCAGACATTGGAGATTACTGCAGGTATCCATGTAAGCTGAACCGGGGGGTGGAGAGAGGTTTATATCACATACTACACGGGACAACTGTTTGTCTATTATAGACATCACTACTTTCTCTTTCCGGCTTTCCCATGGTCGACCCCTCTCCCCAGGGCTGTCATCAGGGCCTTGTCTCCACCCCTCCGACTCTGAAATTCTACCCCACTTCACTAGCATACTACACCCAGCAGAATACAAAACCCTGGGCAGCCAAATAGGAACAGCGATGTTCCTGAAGCATGCCCCTAAGGCTTCCAGCTCATTCCAACACCCTTCCAATCTCATGTTCGTGTTGTTACTCATGTTACTTGTTTCTGTTGCTTTCCCTGGGAGCTCAAGGAACCTGGCAAGAGCTGCGCTGTGGTTGTTTACTCTTTTCTTTGTTGCTTTGAAGAATGTGACCATGGCAGCCCTCCTCCAAAGTCCCGAATGCCAGAGTCAACACTAGGGTGCAGACCTGAGAGCCAGTCACCCGGTGCATGGTGGCCTGGTCCTGCTATGGCAATAACCTCACTTCCAAAAGGCACACCGGACACACCCCAGAATAGCAGGAGCCAAGGCAGATGCAAGAATAAATGCTCCTAGTATGCCCACCTTCATTTTAGTTGCCCGATAGAGGGGTGTTAGTTCTTACCCTAGAGGTGGACAAATTGTAGCAATCATGCCAATAGGGGGCACCATAGAGAGTGGTCGGTGAAAGCCGGCTGCGTCCCAAAGAGGCAGCAAGATGTAGCAATTGTAATGGGAACTCACAGTGACACTTTGTTCAGCACTGACTCCGTAAGAGGCATCATGCCACGCACTTTATGCACTATCTCACTTGATACTCAGAACAACAATATGAGACAGGGGCTATTATTACTCCCACTTCACAGATGACAAAACTGAGGCTCAGAAGTTGCCAAGGGGCTTACCCAAGACTACAGAGCAAATGAGGACAGGTGACTAATGAGCAAATGAGGACAGGTCTTTTGTCTCCTAATCAGTATCAAAGGAATGTCAAAGGAACCTGGTCCAAGAGGGACCAAGTGTCCCCCATTAGAAGAGCTGCCATTCCTGAGCACTCACCATGGGCTAAGCAGCTGATGTCTCTCCCTGATCGCTCACATCAACTTACTGATGAGGATTTTGAGCAAGGAAGTGGTGTGACCTGATTTACATGGTTTACCTGATTTACAAAGGCCCCCTCTAGGTCTCTCTGCCCAAATCCCTAAAGTCACTTCCTGCCGCGTGGAGGATGGATGCTTAGAGGCAGGGTGGAAGCAAGGAGAGCAGTTACGGGGTGTGTCATCATGCCGGGGACGAGGAGAGGAGCAGGGGGATGACAGGGTCACTGAGGAGGCAGGGCTCCCTTCTCTCAGGCTTGAAGCGAGCAAATCGGCAGGTTGTGAAGAACAGGTGGTACGCCCCACCCTCAGGGCAAGCGCCTGGCACAGAGCCAACACCGACAGGGTGGGGGTGGCGGCAGCGGTGAGGGCACCATTGTCCACATCCCCGAGATGAGGACAGATGAGGACACACAGTACCTGGAAGGGAAAGGGGTGTCCAAAGGAAGGATAGACGGCCTTTGCCGACGGGACCACTTTGCAGAGGCCAATCCTGATGACCATGTGGCGAATAGAATGGCGATGCCAGCTGCCAGCTCCGTGCGTGCCAGGCTCCTGGCCCCGCACACTGAACTCGTTCTCTCTGAAGCCTCGAGAGAGCTCTGCAAAGCCGGTTCGACTCACACCCTCCATTTATGTTGGAGGACGTGGGTTCAGGTTCCCGGCCTCGGGGCCAGGAGGCCACAGAGCCGGGACCCTAAGCGCCTCTGCTTGCCCCCCAAGCCCAGGTAGTGAACTTGGCACCAGCTCTACACCTCACCCCCTGAAACTGTATGGGTGCTGCCTCATCCCGTGACCCGTACCCAGCCCTGGCCTACAGGGAGGCTGCGGGGTGGACGGATGGGTGGCACACTCCGCTCTTCTCTCTTCGGGGTCTGGAGGTTGTGGCCTTGCCGCAGGCAGACAAGCCCGCGGCCAGGCCGGGCTCCATCCGAAGTCCTGCTATCGGCCTCATTTCATCAGGCTGCCGGCGGCCAAGCACAGGAAATTAAAAGCAACTCGTAGATCACAGAGCGTGGCACCAAGTGATCTCAGACAGAATCTGTCCCCCTCCCTCCCGCTTCTCCCTTCTGCAAGAAGGTGGCTCATAGCAGTCTGCAGCTGAACTTTGCAGAGAGCTAGAATGTCCTCACTGCCGGGGCTCCAGAGGCCAATAACGAGCCCCTGCCCTCAGAAAGCTCAGAGTCTGGGGAGGCGGGTCCTTAGAGTGAGTGAGTGTGAGTGTGTGTGTGTGTGTGTGTATTCTAGAAGGAGACATAGAACAGAGTGGTGGCCTCTATGGGGCAAACCGAGCTCACAGGTGAAGCAAAGCCTAATTTTTCTTTTTGTACCTTTTGCATGGTTGAACTTTGTACCATGTGCTTATGTTAACTATTTTGATAAGCAATCCCTACTTTAAAGATGAAATAAGATAAAGGTATACATAGAGAAGAGACACCTAACCCAGAGGGGGGGATGGTTAGAAAAGGTTTCTTTCAGGTGATATTCTTACGTTGAGTCTTAAAGAACAAAATGAACTAACAGTAACAAAGAGGGGGAAGGACTTTCAGGCAGAGGATACAGGTCAAGCAAAGGCTTGGAGGTGAGGCGGTGCCAGGGAGTTTATTTAGAGGGGAAAATCTGAGCACTGGGAGATAAAGGACTAGATTCTCAGCCCCTCTCCTTCCTCCTCCATTTGCCAGCCACATGCTGGAGCATTGCTCAGTTCTAACCATAGGCCTGTTGTGAAATTAATTTCAAGAGGGAGTGGGGGGGGATATCTTACCCATTGTACCATTAGGTGTCTGCAGTGACATCTCAGAGCTGAGATACCCATGAGTGGGGACATCTGCTCTGGCTGCTTTCCCAGCATCCCTTCCTCTGAGTTTTGGCTAAAGTACCCCCTTTCCCTCCTTTGAAAAGTCTCCCCTTATTCTCTCATATGGATCTGAGAAGATGGTCAAGGATGACAGCCCTACTCCATGTTACTGCAGCCAAGATAGGGGGTGGGTGGTGACACAGCTGACCCAGATTTGTCCCCAGGACTCCCTCTCTCTGGGGGCTGATCTTGGTGGGAACCTCATTAGCATGCCAAAAGGCTGGGCTGATTCTCCCCTGTGGAGGTGACCTGAGGAGCTTCCGGTCCCCACTCTTAGGGAGCTGATTGTTCCATTCCCCTTCAGTTATGTGACTCCCCAGAAGCCACCTAATAGAGTCCTTTAGCAGCTTGTTAGCCAGAGTCCTTTCTGTTCCTTATAACCAAAGAACCCTAGCGAATGCCCTGTTCTTTGAAGGTCAAGTAAGACTTGGTTTGAGACCCTGTTATAGGAACAATGATTCTGGGCTCAGAAAAGGTCACAATCCTTCTTTCTACTTTAGCTCACGTTGAATTGGATGGGGCAGCCACCTGTGCAAGAACACAAGGCTCTCCACAGGCCACGTTCGTTTCTCCCCAGAGGCAGAGAGCCCTCTGAGGGAAGGATGCTTTGGGAATTAGAGCCAAGGTGGACTGAGGATGTGACCAGTGACCAGCAGTGACTCTGGGCAGGGTAGGTGTCTGGGTGGTGCCTGGCTTCTCCCTCTGCTAAATCTTTGCCATGTTCCTTTGTATGCATAAGCCCAGTCACTGGACACTTGGGGGTCCTGAGGACATGAGACCTACAGGGTATTTACTCTTCATGACGACCACTCATGATCTCAGTGGTGCTTGGTCAATGCCTCTAGAAGTAGCATATTTGCTCCCTAGAACTCACACTTCTCACTAATCATTTATTCAATAAACATGTATTAACATCCCCCTCTGTGCCAAGCAACGGGGACAAAAGCAAATTAAAACCCAGCTCTTATCCTTGAGAGTCTAAGAACCTAGTGGGGGGGTGTAGGGAAGAAACGGGCACTTATTTACAAGTGAGGTAAGTTCTGGATCATGAGTCTACTTTTCAAATAGCCATGGAGCATCTTCAGGGTGCCAGGCTTTGTCAAGGGACATATCAGATCTCTGTAAAAAAAGAAAAAAAAAAAAAAGAAAAAAACCAACAAACCTGTGAGCTTAACTGTGTGTTGGGTGCCTGGGGGCAGGGAAAGTGAGCCGGAGAACATTTGCAAGCACCTCACACAGTGCGGTGCGAAGCACATAGAGTGACTCAGTAAATATTTACTGAATAAATGCTGACTAAAATATAATTACAGAACCTGGCACAGGCTAGGCCAGAAGCAAAAGGGCATTACGGCTTACTGCTTGAAAATCAGAGAGCACCTTCAAACATGGGATGGCATCTGACCCTTGCCTGAGCACAGATGTGTTTTGGGTGGAGTACAAGTTTGGTGAGGGTGGTGGGGAACAGGCGAGTGGTGAAGTTGGATGAAGTCTGGGGCAACAGTGCCAAGGGCTGCCTGTGACATATTAACAATCGAGAAGTAATCAGGCCTGACTTCCAGGCAGGACCAGGAGCAACTACAGCCTCTAGGTGTCTGTGATTTCATGCCAGAAAGTGGAAGGCGCCACTCACCCACTTGATAACAGAGTCCACGGGAACATGGGATTTAGAATCTAGCAGACCAGGGTTCAAATCCCAGCTTCACCACCTTTTTAACACTGAGATGTTGAGCAAGTAACTTAACTTCTCTGAGCCTCAATGGTGTCACCTCTGCAACAGGAATCCTCATACCCATCCCAAGAGAGTGTTGTAAAGGATTACACAGGGTCGTGTCCCATAAAATCCTTAATAGAATGCCTGGCTCATAGAGAGTACTTTTTAAAAAGATTTTATTTATTTATTTGAGAGAGAGAGAGACAGAGACAGAGAGACAGAGAGAGAGAGAGCATGAGCAGGGGGAGTGGGAGAGGGAGAAGCAGACTCCCCGCTGAGCAGGGGCCCACTGCGGGGCTCGATCCCAGGATCCTGGGATCATGACCTGAGCTGAAGGCAGGCCCTTAACTGAGCCACCCAGGTGCATCTCATCGTGAGTACTTTTTAAATGGTTGTTCTGTTACTGTCATTGCAATAATAATTATTATTATCATTCTTTTTGGAATAATGTTGCTTCTCATCCATCTGGCTGTACTGCCTACAAAGTTACCTTTGAGCCTCACCTCTTCTATATTGGTTATCTCAATAGAGCAAGTGAATTTAGATCCACCATTTGATGGGAAGTGAGGATTATTCACCAAGAGAAATCCTCCAAGAGCATGCGGGCAAAGCTTTCCCAATTGACCATTGAGGAGACTGAGGCCCAGAGAAACTAAAGTCTTGGCCCTGGTCCCACAGCGGCTTAGAGGAAAGTGGGGTTAATCCCTCGAGTTTCCAGAAGCCTATCCTATGCCCCTCCCGCTCCAGCCCACTGTAATCCAGTTGACTCCGTCGCTGGGTGGACAGGGACAAGATTAAAATCAACTTCAAATGCCCACTTTCCAAAGCCAAGTCCCCCGAAGGAGCCAAAGCTCCTGTCCTGCCCCCTCCCACCCCCCCCCCCCCCCCCCGGGGCCTGTTTTCCTCACACTCTCTCTGCAGCCTCCACAGGCAGCTTCTCAGTGCCTGACCTTGGAGCCCTCCTGCCTCCTCGAGGAGGAGGTGCGAGGCCTGTCCCACCAGTGTCAGCTTACAGTGGGAACAAGGCCTAGGGACAAGGCCTGAGCCCAGCTGACACTGGGAATGTTATTGCTTCCCCAGGCTCTCCTCCCCAGCAGAGGCTGCGTGCGCGTCACACCGTGGTGGCCTCACCAGAGCATGGGGTATGTTTCTCACCAGCAGGCCTTAGTGGGTCGCTTCGGAGTCAGCTGTTCTCTGGTAGCCGTTCAGGCTTCCATGGCTTCCCACAAGTCCCCTCTTTGTCCGGGGTCACAGCTCTCCTCTGAAGGAGAAGCTCAACAGGAGACCCTCAGCAAGATGGGAGTAGCTTGTCTTTTTCTAGAGCTCCCCCAGTAGCTTTCGAAACCCTTCACTGAGGGCTCTCACGGGAGCATTCAAATGGCCTGGACAAGCTCATGAAATGTCCCCTTTGTGAGACTCAGAGACCCTGCTGTACCCACAGGCAAATTAAAGAATTCTTAATGCAAAACAAGTGATTTTCTGCATCATGGATCTCTACCTACATTTGGCCTGACCCACAGATAGCCAGGCTGTGGGCTAACTGAGAGGCCTGTGTGGGAGCCACGGCCTAGCCAATGGGACTCCCCTGGACTGGAGGATGACTGACCAACTGAACCGGTCAGGTCCTCCCTCATGCCCTACTTAATTCCCAAGTCCATGCTGAGGCCTTCTGTATGCTGGGTACTATGTGGGGTCCCAGTGGTACAAACGTAGAAGGGGTTCCACAGCCCCTCAGGAGGAATTCAGTGTATGACCCTGTTCCATATTAGCGACTTAGAGAACCTCTCAGGATTTTGTTGGGACATAATCACAACTCCCATTTATAGGGTAGCCATTCTCTTAAATAAACCAACACATTTATTAGAATCCTTGACTTCAAGGAACAGAAACTGAACCCAAACTGCCTTAAGGAAAAGTCAGAATTCATTGGCTCCTATCTCAGAGGCCAGGACTATAGGTGTCCCCAGGAAATCAAATGATGATATCATCTCTCCCGCCCTCCCTTCCCCCCCCTACATTTCTCACCCCATATCTTAGCTCTCCGCTTCTCTCCATGTGTTGGACTCATTCTTTCCCAAGACAGAAGGGGTTTATCCACACAGCAGGAGGCATGGCATAGTCAGCTCCAAACATCAACACAGATTAGCCACACATGGGGAGAAAGGAATTCGCTCTTTTTCGACCCCACAGATAAAACCCAAGGGAAGGATGCCAATAAACCAAATTTGGGTCCCAGGGCCACCACTGAGCCAATCACTGGGGCAAGAGGCATGAGATACTATGATTGGTTAGGCCTTGGTCACACAACACCCCTTAGCCCACCAGAACCAGATGTGAAAGAGGAACAGTTCCTCAAAGAAGAGAGTGTGCTCTTTCCATGGGTAAATGGAGCAGATGCTAAACAAAATGGGGGAAGGGGGCCAGAAATTTCTGTTATACCAGAAAGAATAAAAGGGAACGCTATTGCTTTACAGAAGAAAAAAGTAGGGAAGGCCTTTACCAAAGAGTAGCTAGCTTTAGGATTGTTTCTAATGGCCAGCTTCTTTAGAGGGGGAAAACATGAATATATTTAAAAATATGTAATGGAGGATGCCTGGTGCTCGGTCCATTAATTGTCTGCCTTTGGCTCGTGTCTTGATGCCAGGGTCCTGGGACTGAGCCCTGTGTTGGGCTCCTTGCTCACCAGGGAGCCTGCTTCTCCCTCTGCCTGCCACTCTCCCTGATTGTACTCTCTCCTTCTCTCTCTCTCTGATAAATAAAATCTTTAAAAAATAAAAATATTTAATGGACTGGCAACTTTTATAGTATATATAGATGTAGTGAGTCAGTGCAGAGCTAACGCCCAAGGTGACAGACAACAAATCAAATATCTTGAGGGGGAGGAAGGGAATTCACATCTACTGAACATCTATTGGGCACTGGGCCTTGTGCGTCTGTGTTACTCGTGAAACCATACGAGGCAGGCACCATTGTCTCCCTCCATTTACAGGAGAGGTGTTTTTAAAAAAAACCCATCTCACTGAAAGCCCCTCAGCAAGTAAGCAGTGGAGGCTGGGGTGTGGACCCAAGTTTGTCTAATTCCAAAACTTGCTCTGCCAGCCAAAGGCAAAATATAGCGCTGCTAAAAGGGGGAGGGGCAAACAATAAGTCCCTCCTCTATTTATAGACAGAGAACAAAACCAGACTGCACAAAAGGACAGAAGTGCCAAAAAGGGAAATAGTTTTTCCGGGTCCTCATGAGGACATTCTTTGCTCCCAAAATGGAGACAGCACTTAAAAGTAAGCTTGCACATTCGTCTGTGGCAACCAGGGGACTATGGCCAAGAAAGGACAAGGGATTCAGCAGCCCAGGGGGCAACCGTGGCCTGCAAGAGGCCGCAGCAGGAGAGGAGTGTGTCCAGACCTGATATTTAAAGGGATTTACATTCATCTGTCGATGGACATCTGGGCTCTTTCCATATATGTGGAATTTAAGAAACAAAACAGATGAACATAGGGGAAGAGAGAGAAAAATAAAATAAGATGAAATCAGAGAGGAAGACAAACCATAAGAGACTCTTAACAATAGGGTTCCTGGGGTGGGGCGATGGGGTAACTGGGTGACGGGCATTAAGGAGGGCAAGTGATGTAATGATGAGCACTGGGTGTTATATAAGACGGATGAATCACTGACCTCTACCTCTGAAATGAATAATACAGTACATGGTTAATTAATTGAATTTAAATAAATTTAAAAAAATAAATAAATAAAGGGTCTTACATCAAGTAACGGGTCTAGAAAGGGTGGTTTCAAAGGCAGACCTCCTCATTTGAGAAGTTTGGCAATAAATGTGACGCTGTCTGCATGTTTTTAAATTACAGGGAAACCATGGCTAAAGAGGAAGTGTTAAAAGAATCAGGTTTTAATGAAAACAAGTGCTTGCCTTATTACAGATAGAAAAGTACTAGAAAGAGCATGCCATTAACAAAAGAAATAAAAATCCAAATTCACCTGGCCAGCGAAAACCCTCAGCCAGGAGAACAATGAATCTGAGCTATGACCTGTTCTTTGTTGGTTTCTCTTCCCGACACTCTTTTCCCACTTTTCCTGTGAACAATAGTGCACACTCCTGCACATAGGGTGCCACATAAATGCTTTGGCCCCTCATCATACTTTCTTCCACCGGATGCAGTAGCTGACTGACCTGATGTGACTCAAGCCAAGCCAGCCGGTCTCCCTCTGGGGGATCAAAGCTCTGACTCCAGCCATACCTGCTCTCCATCCTGGACTCTCCCTTTTTGTAAGACAGCTAGAACCGGGCTTCTGTAGCCATCAAAATAAAGCTCACTGACAAAATTCCCATCAAAGCTTCAACCCATATGATGGGGTACACTGTGAATAGAAATGAAAGTTGGGACCTGCTAGAGCCACTGAAAATGAATATAATAATAATAATAATAATAATAATAATAATAATAAAAGATGTGGGCCTCTGTGCCCAAGGAGTTCAAAGTTACGAGAAGTTCTTTTGCTTTCCTGCTATAGATAGGAAAACTTTCAGAAAGGAAGGTTTAATAGTGTCTGTGCAGTGGGGGGAGGGAATGACGGAAAGAGTCTTGGGTAGTTACAGTTTTTCTCCAAAAGACAAATGCTAGTAACCAAGTTATTGGTTGGACTTGACGAATACACACAGAAGCCAGGAAGTGTTGCACAGAGCTTTGAATGCTTCTCATGGAGACACGCCAGCACACAGGGGCACTCTCAGCGGGCTTTCAGAACTCCTCTCTCTGTCCCCTCTTTCCTCGGACTCCCTTGGCTTCCTGGCCTTTAGGACCCCTCTGTTCTCCTCCCAGGGTCCCCAGAAAGCCAGTTCCACAAACCATGGGCAGCTGGAGGCAGTCAAATCAGATTCCTCCAGGAGGGGGCTCCAGGCCCTTCAGCAAAATATGGAAGCCCCACAAATTGTTCTTGGATACTACCATCTCTCTCCGAGCACTTCTTCCATGAGCTACCACCATGGAGGTGTCAATCTTTTCTCCTTCTTACCAAAAACAGTCTTCCAAAAAAGAGGGGCGTGAGAAAGAAGAGAATTACGTAGCACAGGGCAAAGTGAGGGACTCTGGGCCTTTTCCTACCACCGCAGAAACAATCCCAGCTCTCACGCTCGGCGCATCACTTAGAAACTACTACAAAGCCACACTATAAAATGTGTACCATTTTTTAAAATCCTACCATAAAAGATGTTTTTAGATATATAATAAACCTGCAGTAAGGAGAATTTTTTAAATTGATGACTTCCCCTGGATTGTAGAATTCTTTGCAAAATCAGAGGTACCCCCTCCCCCAACCCGCGCACGGTCCCACACATGCTGCTGGTAAAGAAATCAGGGATACGCCCTTCCTG
This sequence comes from Callorhinus ursinus, assembly GCF_003265705.2. NCBI lineage: Eukaryota > Metazoa > Chordata > Mammalia > Carnivora > Otariidae > Callorhinus > Callorhinus ursinus. Next base: position 43,239,611 of record NW_027397065.1, read on the forward strand.
GTGGGCTCTTTGGCAATGTGCTTCAAAAGCCTTGAAAAATGTCATATATTCTGACTCAGCAATTTTAGGTTTTTTTATGTGATTATAGTTGACACACAGTGTTATGTTAGTTTCAGGTGTACAACATGGTGACTCAACATCTCTGCATGGCCTGCTGCGCTCGTTACAAGTGTAGCTCGCATCTGTCACCATGAAACAGCGCAATACCGCTGACCGCATTCCCTATGCTGTACCTTTCACTCCCATGACTGATCCATTCCCTAACTGGAAGCCTGCACCTCCCACTCCCCTTCCCCCATCTTAAGCAGACCCCTCGCCCCCACCCCACCCCAATCCGGCAGCCATTGGTTTGTTCTCTGGCTGTCTAAGGGACCCACCAATTTTAATTGCAGAGCGTGGACTCTGGAGCCAGATCGGCTTCACTATCCATCAGCCGTGTGATTTAGCCTCTCTGAGTCTTAGTTTCCTCATCTCGAAAAGAGGGGTGATACCAGCACCTATGTCCTGGGTTGGCTGTGAGGATTAAATGCAATTTATGTAATGCCTTAGAATGGTATCCAGCATATGGTTACATGCTATGTACGTGTTAGCCACGTAAGTGGTCACAGATAGGAACAGAAATACATCTCAGTATTATTTTAATCAGCAAAATTTTAGAAAACATCTAATAATAAGTAATTGGTTAAAAACAATTATGATACATCCATAAGATAGAGAACTGCTTAACCACTTAAAAAATATTTAAAATGAGCATTTAAATATTTTAAAAATATTTAAAATATGAGCAAATATGCTGGAGTTGGAAGATGTTCGTAATGTGTTGTTAGGCCAAAGAAAACACGATCAGGTTTCAAACAGTATGTACAATATGATACAAATACGAATTAGAAAGTGAAGGAAATACTTTACAGTGTTATTGGCAGGTATCTCCAGGGTGATGGTTCAACCTTGCCTGCACACTGGACTCACCTCTGGAATTTAAAAAAACCATGGTGCTGGAGGACCGCGTTCTTAGAAATTCTGATGTCATTGGCCTGGGTAGCGCCCCAGGTGCAATCTCTTAGGATTTTCCCCTAGTTCAGCTACCGAGAGGTCTAAGAGCAGCACATATCCCTGATTTCTTCTGTGTGCTTCTTTCTTTCCCCCACTTTTTCCCCTGAAATTTTCTAAAATAAACATGTATCACTTTTATAACTAGAAATTAAAACCATAAATGCTATTTACAAGACAGCCCAATCACTCCCATGAGAGTAGCTGACTACGCAGCTCCGCCAAGCCCCTGGTTTCCCCGGCTTCTTTTCTCCCCGGCAGCGCTCCGAGAGGGAAGCTGCGGTTGGCAGGAGTCGGGGAGGATGAGTCACAGCCCTGGAGCACAGACCTGGGAGGGGGCACTCAATGGGGAGAGGGGGAGAGGGGGAGCGACGGCTCCAGGCCAGGACGCGGGACACTGGCGGGACCACGGTCCGGGAGCCAGAGGCCCCACGGCCGGCTCCTCCGGGCGAGCACTTGTGCGCTGTGATATATGGCCTGCCGTCCGGGGCCCTTCCTCAGGGCCCGTTGTCATACTGGGATCTCGTTTAGGTATGTCAGCACCGCGTCTTCTCCTTTCCAGCCCGCGCCCTTGTTACGGGGACAGGAGCCGAGCCCCAAGGAGAAAGGAAGCAGAGGAAGGTCTGCAGTGGCTAACAAATACCACTGACAAAGAGTCCGGGGCTTGTTGCTATTTTTCTCCCCGTGTGTCTGATGTGAAACGCGCTGCGTCTGATGATTGAGCTTTTTCATCCCGTATTTATTTATTTTTTCCCCTTCATTCAGCAAATCCTTATGGTATTCTGATTACGTGCCAAGTCCTGTGCCAAATACTTTTCATCATTTAATTCTTATCTAGAGCTTTAAACTAATGACTCGGGAACTGTTGTTATTAGCTGGCCTTTTACAGATGAAGAATTTGAAGCTCAGGGAAGATACTGGCCTAAAGTTCCCCAGCAAGTTGTTACTCTTCGCCATTACTATCATAGCTACCATGTATTGAGCACCTACTATGTGCCAGGCACTATACTAAGAGCTTAATACCCATTTTTATTATCAGCCCACCTCCTTCCCTACTCTGCCCCCACCCCACCCCCAAAATAGTCCCATGAAACAATGGTTATTACTATCCCTGATTTATAGGTGAGGAAACTTAGCACAGAGAGGGAGAATTACTTACCTAAGGTCACACAGCTTTTAAGCAACAGAAAAGGATTTATATTCAAGTGTGTCAAAGTCCTGGGCCCCTGTTCTTCAGCCCTAAGTTGTGCTGCTCCCACAGTTTAGTGCTGAGCTTCAGAAGTCAGGCCAGGCTTGGTGTCTTTAGTATGCAGTGTATTAAGATGCTTACATCAATTAAAGACATTCACCTCAGTTGAAGATGTTCACCTGTCTTGGCCTGTTCTCAGTACCTGAGCTTTCTACCTCCTCCAGGCAAATCACGTGAAGAGTTAGAAGCCTACTCCAACCTAATTTTTTTTTTCGTTTTAATTCTAATTGTCTTCATAACTGCTATTTCAGAGCATGTGCCCATTATCATCCAAAAAGCCATGGCAGGAGAGAATTATGGGAAGATGAAAAAGAAGGCAAGAAAAGGGCACCTGCTGGTTGCCACGGTAAAATGTTCAAAGGCAGCTGGAGACCGCCATTAGCATTCAGTTTAATGGTGTGTTTAGCCCCATCCATAACTGGAAGTGTGTTTACTGTTTCATATTTCCTTTGTGAGAGGGAGCCACAAATCTTATTCTCCATATTGAGAGCCAGTTAATGGTTCTAATTATGTGTCAGCTCACACTGTTCCTCAACCAAAGGATGGGGCAATCACTGTTCCCCCACTTACCCCAGGCTATGCAAGCAGACACCTTGCACCTTGATCCCATGAGACTAGACACTTGCTCCCCGTGGTTATGAAAATCCACAACTGCTAGGGATGTGGCTCAGAGCACCAGCACATGGAAACTGAAATGGGGTCATGTCAAAGCCCCAGGAGCACTTCATCCCAATGCTTCCCATGGAAATGGCTCTCTACCAGCTGTTTATCCACCCAACACTCCGCAGTGTTATCAAGCTCTGTTGCCCGCACACTGGAGATGGAGATCCCGAGACAAAGGTGCGCTATCTGGAATGTGAACCAGCCACTTCCAAGAAGGGAATGGAGAAGTTCCTAACCATAAGGAATTTGCTAAATCCCTCCCAACCTTCTTCCTCTGCTCAGTGGTCCTCAAGCCTGGAAGCCTATCAGAACCACTTGGGAAGCTCTGGCTCCATCCTAGATCCAGAGCATCAGAATTCTGCGGGGGGGGGGGGGGGGGGGGGCCAGACATCTCTAGCTCACGAATGCTCCTCAGGCATTTCAGCTGTGCAGCAGAGAGTGAGAACACTGTTCTGATCCCTCTACAATTTCACCCAGGCCCTGACTTCTACATCTGGCATTTCACTCCCTCTGCCAAACAGACTTCTTCATTAAGCTAGAGTGTCCTGCAGATAGCATGGCTCTGTGGTAAGCCTGGGGACGCTGAAGCCTGGCCAGCCTGGGTTTGAATCCCAGCTCTGCCACTTCCTAGACAAGTAACTTAAACACACGGGGCTGCAATCTGCTTATCCACAGAACCAGAATGGGAAGAGCGGCTGCCTTACAGGGCATAGAGGAGAGCATAAAGGTCCTGGCACATGGTTAGCCCTGGTAGAGGGTAGCCACCACCACAGGTAACCATGATCTTAACTGTTTCTTACAAAGGACAGGGGAAGGAGGGCTGTCCTGGACTAGTGGGTTTCTGCTGAGAGCAGGGGGAGCAGTGCCCGGCTCTACATTCTCCAATATTGTTGTCAGCACATAGTGGGAGGTGGATTTTCCCCTAGTTCAGCTACCGAGAGGTCTAAGAGCAGCACCTAGGACCACAGACTGAGATAAACAGCTCCGAACAACTCTGCCTTTCTTTTTTCCAGGTCTAAAAACTGGTAGTCTAAACATCAAGATGCAAACTAACTGAAAAAGAAAAGAAAAGAAAAGAAAAACTACCAATTACCTGGTTTGGGGAAGCATAGACTGATTCAGATCATTGCCCCGATTTTCCAGTTTCCACATAAGCATATAGGTTCCTCACAGACAGTACCTAACATGCACTGAATGCTTGCTATATATCAGAGCCAGATTGTTTCTTTCTACACCTTGTCTCATTCAATTCTCACAACAGGCCCCTAGGATAGATGCCATTTTAAGTAAGCAACCAAGGCTCGAAGAGGTTAAATAACTTATCCAAGATTACACAGTAAGTAAGTAAGTTGAGAACTAAACTATACGAGCCCCAATCTTTTTTTTAATTTAATTTTATTATGTTATGTTAATTACCATACGTTACATCATTAGTTTTGGATATAGTGTTCCATGATTCATTGTTTGTGCATAACACCCAGTGCTCCACGCAGAACGTGCCCTCTTTAATACCCATCACCAGGCTAACCCATCTCCCCACCCCTCTCCCCTCTAGAACCCTCAGTTTGTTTCTCAGAGTCCATAGTCTCTCATGGTTCATCTCCCCCTCCGATTTCCCCCTTTCATTCTTTCCTTCCTGCTATCTTCTTCTTCTTCTTTTTTCTTTTTAACATATAATGTATCATTTGTTTCAGAGGTACAGATCTGTGATTCAACAGTCTTGCACAATTCACAGCGCTCACCATAGCACATACCCTCCCCAATGTCTATCACCCAGCCACCCCATCCCTCCCACCCTCACCACTCCAGCAACCCTCAGTTTGTTTCCTGAGATTAAGAATTCTCATATTAATGAGGTCATATGATACATGTCTTTCTCTGATTGACTTATTTCGCTCAGCATAATACCCTCCAGTTCCATCCATGTTGTTGCAAATGGCAAGCTTTCATTCCTTTTGATGGCTGCATAATATTCCATTGTATATATATATATACCACATCTTCTTTATCCATTCATCTGTCGATGGACATCTTGGCTCTTTCCAGAGTTTGGCTATTGTGGATATTGCTGCTATAAACATCGGGGTGCATGTACCCCTTCAGATCCCTACATTTGTATCCTTGGGGTAAATACCCAGTAGTGCAATTGCTGGTTCATATGGTAGCTCTATTTTCAACTGTTTGAGGAACCTCCATACTGTTTTCCAGAGTGGCTTCCCCAGCTTGCATTCCCACCAACAGTGTAGGAGGGTTCCCCTTTCTCCGCATCCTCACCAACATCTGTCGTTTCCTGACTTGTTCATTTTAGCCATTCCGACTGGTGTGAGGTGGTATCTCATTGAGGTTTTGATTTGGATTTCCCTGATGCCGAGTGATGTTGAGCACTCTTTCATGTGTCTGTTGGCCATTTGGATGTCTTCTTTGGAAAAATGTCTGTTCATGTCTTCTGCCCATTTCTTGATTGGATCATTTGTTCTTTGGGTGTTGAGTTTGATAAGTTCTTTATAGATTTTGGATACTAGCCCTTTATCTGATATGTCATTTGCAAATATCTTCTCCCATTCTGTCGGTTGTCTTTTGGTTTTGTTGACTGTTTCCTTTGCTGTGCAAAAGCTTTTTATCTTGATGAAGTCCCAATAGTTCATTTTTGCCCTCATTTCCCTTGCCTTTGGCAATGTTTCTAGGAAGAAGTTGCTGCAGCTGAGGTCAAAGAGGTTGCTGCTTGTGTTCTCCTCTAGGATTTTGATGGACTCCTGTCAATGAGCCCCAATCATAACCAATATACTATTCCACCTCCCTGGCTTCCATGGGACAGAGTAAATACATGGGGTGATTATCCCATGGCCAGTGGTTTGCAAAGGCTTACCCGCAACCAGATGTCAATTCCCAAAATCTATTTCAGCAACTTGATTGTCACCTTCTTCCAACCTCTGGTCCTTCTTCCACTGAAGGGCTGCTGGGAAATAATAACAGCACCTTTGCATAGTAGTCTTAGAGTCCCACAGAAATATCAGATGACCCGAACACCCCCAGTCATCATGGAATCAGATCAAGAAGCAATATCAGCAACCTTTGCTTCCAAGATTTTTCAGTGCTAGTTCCTACCTCTGAATATATTCTATTCTCCAAACAAGCCTGTAAGTAGGTGTGTTCCCATTGCAAAGAAAAGACACATGCAGTGAGAGGGAGTAAAAACTAGGGCCAGGAAAGAAGCCAAGCACTTTTTTTTTTTAAAGATTCATTTATTCACTTTGGGGGGGGCAGTGCACGAGTGAGGGGAGAGAAACACCAAGCAGCCTCCCCACTAAGGGCAGAGCCCCACCAGGGCTCCATCTCATGACCCTGAGACCATGACACTGAGATCACGACCCAAGCCGAAACCAAGAATCAGATGCTCAACCAACTGAGCCACCCACATGCCCCAGGAGCCAAGCACATCTACCTCCTACTTTCTCTCACTCTCTTTTTTTTCTTGGCCTCTATTGCACATCTTGGGGAGGCAACATAATATAGTGTAAGACTGGTGAAGAGATGGCACCTGTACCCCTGGACATCCTCCCTCAGCCCTTGCAGACGTGACTTTACTGCCACATTGCAGCACACTGACCACTCCATTGGGAGACAGCCCCGATATTCTTCTAAGGGCTCCTGGCAGTAACTGCCATTCAACAAATGCAGGGACGATTCATAAAGCATATTTTCTTCCTGCTATTGCGACTAGAAGCATATGCTTTCAAGTCAGTCAAACCTAGATTAGAATCCCAGTCCTGACTGTGTGACCATGACCATGTTACTTAACCAGTATGAGCTTCAGCTTTCTTATCAGTAAAACAAAGATGATCACACTTCCTTCCCAGAACTATCATTAAGAGAGGATGAGAAATGCCCGTATGGCTCTGGGTCCTTGCCTAGCATTCAGGGGGCCCTTCGTAAACGGTATCCATCTTGACCGTTCCTTAATGAACATTTTTTGAGCACAACTGGCAGTACTATGTATTATTCTGCTAAAAGCTGGGACCCCAGGAAGGAGCAAGTTAGATAAGCTTCCCAATCTCATGGCACATTCTAGGGGAGAGAGCAGTCTCTGGGAAATAACAATTTATCAGATAATTTCAGCTTGTGATAAGTGGCATGAAAGAAGGGGCTTCGTGATGAGATCAAGAATGGCAGGATGGGGTGGGTAGCAGGATGGGGTGGGTAGCACCATGGGGGCATCTCAGACATTATGATGGAAGCACAGCCTCTCAAGGGCTGGCCCTTGAATCCCCAACAAAGGAAAAAACAAGTGGAAACAGGCTGAAGCGGTGTTTTGAAGCACCATGATGGTAAAGGGGCAGGTTATTCATAGTACTTCTGCCCTCTGACCCTCTCCTGTTTGATTGGCTCTGTCCCCGGGCTGAGAGAAGTAGAACACTCAGTGCTGTATTGCTGTGCTTTGATGAGGCCCCTTGGAAGTCCCGGCTAATCTGCCACAATCAGCCTACCATCCATAGCACAGACCCAACCACCCCTGCAAATCAGCCCTGGACCCCTGGGAACACATCCTGGCACGCTGGCCCCTTCCTCTCTCATCCCACCTCTCCCCTCCCTCTTCCGCCACCTCCACAAGTTCCTGTCTCCATTTCCTCCAACCCTCCTCCCTCTGCTTCCCCATGTCTGGGGTTGCAGAGCCCATGGAGGCCCAGGGTGGGGCCTTCTGGCCCCCTTGACAACCACCTGCTGTGTGACTAGATTTCCTTCCCTGGGTGTGGGCTCAGCAGTCAGAGACAGAAACAAGAATCAATGCCTGGGTGTAGGGGGTACATTTCTAGAGAAGTGTAGGTGTGGGTGCCACCAAAGGGTGAACCTAAGGATATATGTGCATCCAAAGGGAGATAGACTCAGATAATACTCACCTGCATGTATAGAATACTTGACAAACCATTTTCATAATATCTTCCCAGCAACCTTCAGAGGCATTGAGCAAGTGGGTAAAAAAGCTCAGTGGTCCCAAGAATTTGGCCCAGGGCTGCTCAGCTGGTGAGTGGAAGAACCAAGACTAAAATCTGTGTTTTTTTTTTTAAACACTCCCTCCCCAGCCTCCACCCCCAAATATCCAGAGTTTGCTCCCTCTGCACTAGTCAGAGCTCTCCAGAGAAACAGAAGCAATAGGATATATATACAGTGAGAGAAATTTATTTTAAGGAACGGTTCACACAGTTGTGGGGGCTGGCTGGTCTGAAATCTGCAGGGCAGGCCAGCAGGCTGAAAAATCCAGGTAGGAGTTGGTGTTGCAGTCTTGAGTATGAAATCCATAAGGCAGCCCAGCAGCTTGGAAACTCAGGCAGGATCTTTATGTTACAGTCTTGAGGTAAAATTCCTTCTTCTCATCTCAGGGGAAAAAAAAAAAAGGAATTCCTTCTTTTCTTGAAAACTTCAGTTTTGGCTCGCCTTCAACTGATTATGTGAGGCCCACCCACATTATGGGGAGTAAGTCATCTGTTTTACTTAAAATCAACTGATTGCAAATATTAGTCACATGTACAAAATACCTTCACAGCAGCAACATGTGGGCTAGTGTTTGACCAAACAATCGGGAACCACAGCCTAGCCAAGTTGACACAGAAAATTAACCATCACACCCTCTTTCAAGCATCATCTCACTTAATCTTCACAATAACATGTGAGGGGCTGCTGACATGATGCCCATTTACGGATGAGGAAACTGAGGCTCAACAGGATAGTTACTTATCTGATCTCTCATATGCTTCAGGTAGCTGAAACTGAGAGATGACCTCCCATTACAGAGACTTCTCAAGGTCCAAATTCAATGGCTGGAAGGCAGCAATTTATCCCTAAAACTTAGGTAACTATAACGTAATGAGACTTGTGTTTGGCATAAACATATCAGAATTTGCATAAAATGTAGTGATCTTAAAAGGCCTTTTAAGGGGCGCCTGGGTGGCTCAGTTGGTTAAGCGACTGCCTTCGGCTCAGGTCATGATCCTGGAGTCCCGGGATCGAGTCCCACATCGGGGTCCCTGCTTGGCAGGGAGACTGCTTCTCCCTCTGACCCTCTTCCCTCTCGTGCTCTCTGTCTTTCATTCTCTCTCTCTCAAATAAATAAATAAAATCTTTTTTTAAAAAAAGGCATTTTAAGCACTGCTTGAATGTACAGAGATGATTCTTTGAGCTTTCCGCAAGACATCTAAGGGATATGCACAGACTCACCACAAGGAAAACTGGGTGAATGGGGACTCCAAAGGGGCTTTGCACTATTTATCCTATGTTACTCCTTGAAATTTGAATCATGTGACTGTGTTGGTTACTAAATTAATGAAATTTAAAATAAATAATAAACAAAACAAAAAATTTTAAGTGATCTCACAAGGGGCTCAGCCTCAGGACTGCATAATTGCACTTTGCTCTGGACACAGAAAAAAGATGAGGCAGACAGTCATGCCAAACTGTTCATCAACACTTAGCACTCAGTGACTCTAGCTTCTTCCAAAAATCAGAACCACTGTTAAAGAATGAGGATTTGCCACCAGGGAGGATATTCAAAGAATTTGCTTCAGGCTCTGAAAACAATTCCAAGAGGAGTTTGAAAATCCTTTTGAGCGAAAGCAGCATCTTTGGAGAAAGTGTATGTCACCCCCAAGGTGAGGCTTTGAAGGAGAAGAATTCACTGGGCTGTGTAAGTTCAAGTTCCATTCTCTCTTTTTTTCCTTCCTTTTTTAAAAAATCTGTCACATTGCAGTCTTTTTTTTTTTAAGATTTTATTTACTTATTTTCAGAGAGAGAAAGCACAAGCTGGGGGATCGGCAGGCAGAGGGAGAAACGGGTTCCCCACTGAGCAAGGAGCCCGATGTGGGAAACGATCTCAGGACCCTGAGCCAAAGGTAGATGTTTAACCAACTGAGCCACCCAGGTGCCCCACATTACAATCTTCAAGTATCTAATCCAATACCACATGAAAAGATTAGACCAGGCATTGCAAAATCAAATCCCTGCCTAGTGTAGGCAGGTAGCCTAAACATACAAAGCCTCCAAGAAGTATAATAGGGAGCTATGGGGGCCATATCAAAAAGACCCTGCATGATCTGAAGCACCCACATTCAACTGTATTTAAAACACTGTGTTGGGGGTGCCTGAATGGCACACTGGGTTAAGCATCCAACTCTTGATTTTGGCTCAAGTCATGATCTCAGGGTCATGAGATCGAGCCCCGTATGGGGCTCCATGCTGAGTGGAGTCTGCTTGAGAGTCTCTCTCTCCCTCTCCCTCTGCCCCTACAGCTTGTGTGTGAGTTATCTTTCTCCCTCTCATAAATAAATAAGTCTTTTTAAAAAATAAAAAACAATAAAACATTGTGTTGGGCAATGATCTTGTCTCAGGTCAGATTTGGCCATAGTCTATCATTTTGCCTCCATTGACTTAAGCTTTCTCTTTGTGGATAAAAGAAAACTGAAGCCAGCAGAGAATTCAGATGATCAGCTAATAATGGAAGTCCATCAACAATGAAATGATTAGTTATAGGAGGAATGAGTTTCCCGTTGCTGGAAAGTATTCAAGGACACTAGTTGATTTTATGCTGGCTAGGTGGCTGAAGGAGTATCAAGCATTTAGCGATCACTGTGGAATTGATGACCCAGAAATTTCTCTCCTACCTAGAGATTTGATGGGTATGTGACTGATGAACGACAGACTTGGGATTATTCACATCTAACCAGTGTTCTGTTCACAGCCCTTTATCTCTGTTCCCTACTTCTCCCCTCTGTTTCCAACAACCAGAAGTGCTCCATGGCATAGATTTATTTTTTATATTTGTGAAAAAGATCTTTCTTCCCTCTCTTTCTTCATTTTTTCCAAATCTTTCTTTTCTTTCTTCCATAATCCGTCCTTCCTTCCTTCCTTTTTTCTTTTTCTTTCTTTCTCTTTCTTTCTTCCTTCCTTTCTTTCTTTCTTTCTTTCTTTCTTT
>NW_027397065.1:43250632-43287177 GCF_003265705.2 Callorhinus ursinus
AGAGAGAGAGAGAGAGAAGAAGCAGAGGGAAAGCAGAGAAGCAGCCTTCCTGCTGAGCAGGGAGCCAGATGTGGGCTCAATCCCAGGACCCTGGGATCATGACCTGAACCGAAGGCAGACGCTTAACTGACTGAGCCACCCAGGTGCCTGCCTTTCTTTCTTTCTTCCTTCCTTCCTTCCTTTCTTTCTTTCTTTCCTTTTCTTTTTCTTTCTTTCTTTTTTCTTTCTTTCCTTCTTAATATTTCTCCCCTGCCTCCCCTGCCTCTCTCTCAGCCCTATTCTTCTGCTAATAGCCCCCAAAATTTCTTTAGGAAACTCTCCTGTCAGGTGGTTCTGATGAGCTTCCACTTCCTTCTCCAATATTGGATCATGTGACCCAGGCCTGTCCAATTGTTGTAATTTAATCCCCAGGATATAGTGATTGATTCAGGCATGTGATGACCCAATTACAGTGAATACAGGGACATGTAGCTTCAGGAAGACAACCCCGTTTTCCACCAGGTGTTGACATGGAAGACATAGACATGGAGATGCTGCAGCTGTCTTGCCACAGTGTTCGGCCTGGAATGAAGATTACTTGGAGGCCAGAGGAATTAAGAAATGGAGAAAGACTGGGTCTGAAACCCCTAGATCAACCTTTCTCTGGGTTTTCTGTTTTGTAAGATAATTCCTTATTTTGCTAAAGTCCTTATTTTGCTAAAGTTCTGTCATTTAGCACCAAAATAGTTCTAATGAATACATTTGCCAGTAACAATGTATTCCTTTGGGTTTGAGAATTGAGAGAATTCTCAAACTAATGATGTAATGTATGATGATTAACATAACAATAAAAATTTAAAGAAGAAAAAAAAAGAATTGAGAGAATTCTCTATCTGCCAAAATTCCCCATGAAAATGCAAATAATTGTGGGAAGGAGACTGATATCATGGGTAGAATCTAGGCATTATAAAGATGACAAGGACCTCAGAAATTTCCTTTCAGAAGCCCCCAGTGATTTTTAAGTTTTATGTGAGCAATGGAACACTTTTCAAAGAAACTCATACACAGAATCCAAATATATAAATGTATCTTTTCCTGCCTGTTCCACTCCAGTTGTACAAGTACAAAGGGGATGCCACTGGGCCTTTGCACACTCTGTTTCTACTACCCAAAGTTTTTCCTCTTCACGATTTCCCACTACTCACTCTAAGCCAGTTTGCCAAACAAACTATCAACCCCTGGATAATTCAGTTTAATGGTACTTGGGTTGAGATGCCATGTCCGAAGTTCATGCCCTGCTCACATGCTCCTCATCACCCTATACTCCCTGCCACAGCACCTGTAACACACGGAGCTGCCATCACTCACATCTTTACCTGCCTGTCCACCTGCACGTTGGTTCTGAGGGTAGAGCTCGAATTCTAAGCACTTCTGTGTATGACCTATACCACGCCCACAAGTATCTGTGGAACGAATGAGTGCGTGCGTGAGTGGGTGAATGAGGTCTTGCGCCCCCACGGTCTAACCTCCGGGCAGAAATTGGGTTATAGAAGGCAGAATCAAGAGCAGTCTTCCCCACCGGTCTACAAACTAGTCTTCCCCACCAGGCTTTCTCTGGTTTTTGTTTGTTTGGTTGGTTGGTTTTTTAACAATTCTACCTCAGAGTTTTGTTTCTTTGTGTTAAGGGACAGCAGTTCCTTCTCTAAGAGCAAGCATGCTTTGGGTGGGTGACATCATGTCCCACTGAGATGGAAGCTCCAGGAAAGCGGGGCTTTGTTTTCTGTGTTTTATATACTCAACAGTGCCTGGTAGGTGACAGGGGCTCTGTAAACATTTGTCAAACAAATAAACGGATCAGAGGGCATTCTTGCTGCCATAGAATTTAGAGGGCTGACCATTCCATGATTTCTAAAAGGTTGTGTTCTGAGGGACTAATATTTTGAGAAAAGAAGAGTCTGTGTTCCAGATAAGTATGTGAACCACTGAGTGCTTTCCCCAATTTTAATGACTCACAATGCACGTTAAAAAGTAAGGACTCTAATTCCTGTGGTGAAGATGTCTATAGTGGAATGCCTAGTGACATCCCACGGAACTAATGTTTTGAGAACATGTGTTTGGGAAATGCTACCCTAGAATAATTTGCTCATTTCTCAGAGGACTTACAGTGGTTTACATCTATACAGAAGTTTTCTATTTCAAGTGCTTGCTTTGCGACTATCTCCTCTAAGCGTCACAAAACGCTGAGAGATCAATGAGATAGTATTCCTATTTTGGAGATAAGAAAATAGAGATCCAGAGGGGTTAAAGGATTTGCTCAAGGTCACACAGCTAGTGATTAAGATGAGAGGAGATTCCGAGTCTCATATTTATCCAGTTATCACTAATTAACACCTTAGCAGGTGTCTAGCCAATCTTTTTCCATCCTGGGAAAGCAAGTTGAAAGCAGCATGTTTCTCAGAGAAGCCTGAAATAGATCATTTTTGCTTGGGGAAGACAGAAATGTTCAAGAATATGAGAATTCTTCCTAAGAATTTGGATTGATTTTCCTCCTTGCTAAAAACTTCAAAAGATTAAGGATGACCCCAAGTATCCTGCTTGCCTTTACTATCTGTCATATATACATCCTTCAAGACCAGAAGTGACACATTCATGACACATAGGCCATCATGACCCCTCCCTTGACCATGACAGATGTGGCTAATTCATTGCCAACTACGGAGGCCTGGCTTGGCCTGGGATTCCCCGAATTGAGCACTTCAGGCAGCCGCAGCTGACAGAGCAGAGTTGGCCCAAAGTTGAAGTCTGTTTGAGGCCTTTGATTCCTCCTTCTATGTAGCTCCCTCAGGCTAATGGGGTTTATAAATGTACTCCTCAAAGTGTCAAGTAGGGTTTCCTTTCCATTTGCCTGGAGAATACATCTTTCAAACTTCAAAGCATTGATGCTTATTTTTATAGAAGCTCAGCGATACATATACATAAGTGAAAGAGCTTTGGAAACAAAGAATTATACTACTAAAAACATTATTATGGCAATCATTGCTCTTTTTCATCTGTCTAGACTAGAGACAGCAAGCTTTATCGTCCTACTTCCTACTTCTAATTTTGGCTCATTTGTTCTAACTATTTGTTGCTCCATCCCAAGTGATCCGAATAATTTTTAAAAATCAAAACTAAATTGAGCTTCATTTTAAATAGGTCTTAGATACTATACCATTTGTAAACATTTTACTTACAGTAAAGGGTAACTAAGACACAAGTTGAGAGCAAGCAACACTCAGTTTAATTCTAACTATCACTGGATTTAGTACCTCCGAGCAAGAGGGGCCCTGCCCTGGTGCTGGCACTTTATATACCTCTGAAGATACCTCTGACGATACCTCTCCCCATAGAGTGAGGACTCCTGGGGGCTAACGACTCCTATCCAGCACCTGCACTCACCTCTCTCACACTAAGTACCAAGCACCCTGGAATATCCTTTCTACAGGACCTGAGTTCACTCTGGGACCATGCAGATCTCCTCCCCAGAGACCGCTCTCCTAAGAGGGTATAGTTGGAGCTTAGGCATGGTGCTGGGCATACACCCACCTGCACTCAAGGCCCCTTGTGGTGCGAGATGGAGCTGAGAGTAGAAGAGAAAGAGACACATCCAGGTCAGACTCTCCCTATCCTGCCGTGGTTTACAAAGGACTCCAAACCTGCCTGGCCTTCTAGAGCATTATGAAGATCTGTTTATTAAAGTAGGATGATAGATCTTATTTAATAGCTTTCTGGCCTGGTTTACACATTTTAAATATTCATACATATGTAAGTGGGCCTCCATTTGTAAGTACTCTTACTTTGAGCCCCACAGATCTTAGATGTGGACCTGACCGGACCCTTTTGGATCTTTTAGTTCTCCAAACAGTCTTACCTGACTTTTTGTAAGTGATCTGTCATTCAAGGTCAATCTCATGTAGAATCCTAACTCTTAAGGGAACATGCTCTGTGATGGCTCTGTCTCTACATTGCCCTTAAAAAGGCTTTCACTGGGGCATCTGGGTGGCTCAGTCAGCTGAGCATCCAACTCTTAGTTTCGGCTCAGGTCATGATCTCATGGGTTATGACATCGAGCTCTGCATCAGGCTCCACACTCACCAGGAAGTCTGCTTAAAGATTCTCTCCCTCTGCCCCTCCCCCTGCTCGCTCTCTCCCCCTCAAATAAATAAATAAATAAGTCCTTTTTTTAAAAAGGCTTTCATTTATTTACTGAACACCCAGAAGGTTCTCTAGCTTTATGAGAGTTAAAACCTACCAGATGGTTTGTCTTCTTCTCAATAAAATGATATAACATAGGTAGCAATGCTTGTAAACTGTAAAGTGTTACTCAAATGTAAGGGATTTTTATTTCCAATTTTTTTAAAAAAGCATCTTTTGGAGAGGATGGGCTGTGATTTCCTTCATCACTGTATGACTGGGGTTGTCAGAAATCTCATTTGTGATTCTAATCAGAAGCAGGGAAATGAATGACTTTTAAAATACACTGGTTTTCCTATGATCTTTTCATGAATGTGTATATGGTGTCCCTATCATTGAATATACATACCTACATAAGGTAAATGATTTTAATTTCATATCCCTGAGGAGGATGTGTGGAAAGCTACAAGCAATACCAAATGCATGACCTTTGTATATTTCCACCTTTCCAGATTGTCTCCAAACATCTGAGCAGGTGCTCAATTTTCCCTGAAGCCTGGAAGCATATCAAGGCTGAGGAGCACTCATCACTGCCAAGCAAATCAATCACAACCGACTGAGAGCCCACGTGAATGGCCGGGAGGCAGTGGACGTTGTGGCTCAGGAGAGCTCAGGGTGAAAGGAGAGAACTTCACTCAAAAGCTGCTTCTCAGTTATGCAGGCAGGGAGGCATAGGACAAATAGAATCCCAGAGAGCTCCCAAAGTCTAGAGTTTCTGCCCCCTTCTCCCACTACACCCTTTTAACTCAGGCATTGACAAGCAGACCAAAGACTTGAGAAATTACCATTTTCAAAACCAATGGATAGCTGTGTATCTCTTAGGGCTCCTGGGTAGCAGAGATTTACTGTTCTGTCTATTTTTGCTGAGCAGCTACTATGTGCCAGGTTCTGTTCTGAGCCCTGAACAGTGGCGAATAAGATGAATCTGGTCCCTGCTTTCATGGAATATATTTAATAGGTTTTTTACTCTTTAAAGAGTGGCCTTTTTGAGATCCCTTTCCCAAACCTTCATTTTTCCACTCCTAACTTCCCAAAATGTTTTTGACAGGTATCAGACAATAAATAAACTAAGAATGAAAACAAAGTAAGTTCACATTATCAGTGCCACCAAGCAGATAAAGCAGGTGGTGTAATAAGGGGTGGCTGGAGAAGGCCCGGTATTAGCTTAGGTGGCCAGAGAAGGCGGATCTCTTCCATCGAGTTCAATGTCACATTGAACTGCCCCCTCTGGGTGGGGGCACCCGCAGAGTGGCTGCATCCTGGCTACCCTCCCCTGTGACGACTCAGCTTATGGGAAACACATCTCTCCTGTCCCACAAATGACACAAGGATCCTTGTTCCCATGGCCACAATCTCTCCTGGTGCCACTGTCACAACTGTTCCAGTCAACCCTTTGCCTCAGAGTCTTCTAGGCAGGGCTGTGCACCCCAAAGCGTCCATGTGGTAATTGGTGGAACCCCCCTACATGCCTGGGAGTGGTCGTGGTGGTCAGGGCGAGTTCCTCATGCTTTCTGCTCCTAAGGCGCCCCTTCATGTCATCCCATCTCAAATTTCTGATCTTTCTCTTACAGAGGCTGGAGGTAAGTGACAGACAGGAGGGACCATTTTTGCAGATTCGCAGGAATTCTCCATGAATGGGTCTGGTGTCTAGCACCTTTTTTTTTTTTTTTCCAAAAGGCGTGGGTACTTCACTCACTACCCTCAATTCTGGGGACTCAGTTAAGCCTCTGAGATACAAGGAAAGTCAATTTAACAGGGTGGTACATTAGTTTGGAAGCTTCAAAGCACTCTATTTTATTCCATCAATCATATTTAAGAAGTCACAGGATCTCCTTACTCTTCTCAGGGAAGTGACTTCCCATAAAGACAAGCTGGTTGACACCTTTGGGCAGGGAGTGATTCGGTCCTTCCTCAGGTGTCCAACTGGCCATCTCCGCAGGAAAAATTGCCATCTTCCATTAGTGCTGTGTACTCTGGGCTTCAGAGGGAGAGTTGAGGCACAAGTACCACATATCCCTGGACTAGGGTCTTATATTTGTAAAAGCTTCATATAGAAAGAGCCTCACTAAATGCTAACCTCCTGTGGACTATAATGAACTCCCTTCCAGACCAGCGTGAGAACATGAACCATTCCATCACTGTGTATTTTTCTCCATTATTCACATTAATGAGATTTGTTTAATTTAGACAAATATAAATGTGCATATATTTTCAGCCTTTCTCCAGGGGGAATGTGTTTGGGGGCATTTTATCTGCAGAACTGGATATAATCCAGTTGGATTATATCCAGTTCTGGGTCTTGCCAGATATTTACTTAAGAAAAATTGAAAACAATTCTGTCCTATATAAACTTTTCAATGAGCTCGACATTCCTTTACAACTAGGAAGGTTACCACTGCCTACCATCCCGTGAATATGCACCATCACCTGGACCTGGGGCCACATGGCCATGAGAGCATCCAACCAATCAGAGCTTGGCATCAATCTGGATACCTGCCAAGCACAGACACCCAGCGATAGTTGTTCATGCCAGTGCTCCAAAATCAGGACTTATCTCTGGTCCTTGTGAGTAGAATACTTAATAAGGCATATAAACTCATTTAAAAAGGTGACTCACCCGTGGTTAATGACCAAAAATAAAATAATTCACTTATAACCCATTGTGTAAATGTCTGCAAGTAGCGAAGAACTTGACAAGGGCAGAACGTTATAATCAAATTATGCAAATAGAAAAAAAAGTGGCTTTCTTTGGAAGAATTAAGCTCGTCTGATGCCTGGCTTTTGTTTAGGTCTTGCTAGCCCCAAAGAAGCCTGTGAGCCCTCGGGTGAGGAGAAAGATGTGTGTATTCATTTGGTTATTTCCTACCTGACAACAAAGTGAAAGGCATGGTTTGATTATTAGTGCCATTTGAAGTCAGGACAATGTTGAAAAATCCAAAGTAAGTAATCTTAGGATCTTTGGCTTGCTATCAGAAGGGGAAGTCCCCTTAAGATCCTGTGGGCCATCACCAAAGCCCACTGAAATCCAAAGAGGTGAAGTGACTTCTTCAAGGTCACACAACTATTTGATGGCAAAGCAGGACCAGCATCCTGGGTCCCAGACTTTTTGTCAAGTGCTTCTTTTTTTTTTTTTAAAGATTTTATTTATTTATTTGAGAGAGAAAGAATGAGAGACAGAGAGCATGAGAGGTAGAAGGGTCAGAGGGAGAAGCAGACTCGCTGCTGAGCAGGAAGCCTAATGCGGGACTCGATCCCGGGACTCCAGGATCATGACCTGAGCCTAAGGCAGTCGCTTAACCAACTGAGCCACTCAGGAGCCCTCAAGTGCTTCTTCCTGGACCCCACTTAATGCTCTTTTGATGGAAGCCCAGGCCCTAACATGTTTCATGCCTTTCAATTTCTTGCTAAAAAGATGTTCTTCTAAGTTAAAACAAGAATCCTGAAATATTTTCATCACCCCTCTGGGTTTACGTTCATCCCCAGCTAGGGGCTGCTGGATTTGTATCACTACTATGGTTTTCTGAAAGGATCTGGACATATGCTCTGCTCCTGCTTCCAGGAGGTCTGGGAGAGAGATCCTCGAGAAAGCATCAGCAAGAGCCACGTGCTGAAGGAGGGTTAGCCCTCCTCCCAGGACCTCACCTCCACAATTCCAGGCTCTGTTATTTCAGACCCACTTACTGCTTTGTAAACACTTCTTTTCCAGGATGGAAAAGAAACAGCTTCTCTGTGGCATAATAAAAGAAGGCGCCCCCGAATTAATCAAATTAATGGGGAAGAAAATCAATAAAGGTAATTATCACATATAAACTCAAGAAAATAAACAACTTATTTACTGAATTATTCACTTTGCCACTAGGTGCTTTGACTTCAAAGAAGTTGTAATTTAAGGGAGCTACAGGCTGTGCAGATGAGTCCAGACTGGAAAGGTGTGGATGTAAGGATTTCTAAAAACAATAATGCCCAATGTGGGGCATTGAAAACAGGCACACTCACACACACTCCAAGGGTGAGCTTACACTAAATGCAACCTGGCAGAAAAGCAATTCAGCAATGTGTGTCAAGAGACTTAAAAACGTTCATGGTCTTTCAAAGGGAAATTCCATATCTGGGGAATTTCTCTGAAGGAGATCATCCGAGAGGAGCTCAAAGATTTTATCGAAGAAAGTTCAATCATTTTCTATTACAAAGGAAGCAGGAAAAAAAAGGAAACAACTTACGTATCTAATAATAGGAAGGTAGTGGATATTCCTGGGGTTTTTCTACCAACCATATGCCAGTGCCCTTCCCGTTTGGGGGGAAGGCCCCATGGGTTGAGTCTTGATGGCAGTCAGGGCTCCACTCCTCCTTATAAAAGTCTGTCTCTTTGTAGGTAGGGTGGGGCACACTTCCTAGGCTTGGCCAACAAGTTGCTCCTCAGAACACTGAAAGCTAAGCAAATACAAAAATGCTAAGGACAGATTGTTTCCATGGCTGACCCTAAATAGTATTCACACTGCTGAGTCTATCTTGAATTTTGTCTTTTTTCTTAGCCTATTTTTGTCCTCCATAGATTCTAAGTATGATTCCAGTGAATTCCTCTTTCCTTTAGTTTAGCCAGGGTTGGTGTTGTGGCTTCGAAACAAAAACTGTGATGGACGCAAGGAGAATGATCAAATACATTATAAAATATCTATTCACTATGTTATTATTCATCTATCAAAATCCCTGTTTTCAACACATATTTAAAGGCATGGAAAAGCCAGCACTGAATGATACATAGTCACTCTGATCACAGTTCTATAAATCTATGTACATCTATATAGTCATTATTATTATTATTATCATATTTATATACCTACCCATCTGTCTGTATGTATATAGCAAAAAATACTGGAAAAAAACACACATAAATGCTAACAGTTCTTTTATCTGAGAAGAAAAATTACAGGTGATATAGGATGTTTCCTCCCAAACTATTTATCTTCAGAAAGAGTTTATTTATCACCTCCTCCAGAAAGCCTTCGCCAGCCTGGATTAGACCCCCTCCTCTGAGCTTTGAGAGCACCTAATACATCCTTGTATCATAACACCAAATTGTAATTGCCTCTTTCATTTACCTGTCTTCCTGACCACTGTTTATTGCCCACTCCCCATCGCTTCTGTTCACATAGTGCCTGCTCGTGGTGAAAATTCAATAAAATTTGTAAATAGATACATGCAAGAATTATGGTTATGAGGAAAAACGATATTATTTTTTTTAAAGGCCAGAAACAAAAGATATCCAGGTGAGAAGTAAAGAGAGGCAGAAAACTATTACTTTATAATGAGTAAATTACATGTGACAGTGAATTGACTATTTGCGACCCAGTGAAATAGACAGATGTTGTGTTGTCTAGTGTGTTAGATTGGTGTAGACAGAGAAACCAGGGCTTTTCTCTCGGTCTAAATCACTGCAATAACTGCCTCCCCTCTCTATTTTCACTTTGCTTCCAGAGATATTGCCTGTTTATCTAGCAGCTTCTGTCCTCCGAGTGTATCTTCTGAGATTACCATCAGCTAAATATTGCATTGTTTTTGGCCGATTTCCCTACATTGTAACTCCCCACCACATTTTCAATGCTTTTCTAGTTCCAGAGAAGCTACAGACTGTTAATTTACCCTTGCCGTTGCCTTGCCCAAGGAAATTGAAAATAACTTTAATTTCCTAGTCGAGGGTTATGATGCTTTGTGTGATTCAGAGAAAAAGAATAATTATTGTTTGAGGGAATTAGGGTATATTAGGAGAGTTTCTGAAGTTAGCGAAGTTACACAGTAATTGGTCACTTGTCCACATATTTAGTAGTCATTCCAGCAAACAGAGGTTTTGTCAACATCTAGGTCTGTTTGATACCTGGCCTCAATCTGTCAATCACTCCCATAACCATATGCATAGACGTCAGCTCTGAATGTTGAATTCCACCAGAAGCTTTCAACTGGCCTTGGAAATGCTGGTGAAGCCATTCTCATAGTTGGTTGCCTACCTGACCATTCAAAATGAAAGAAAATCTTCCTTTGGGGCAAATCAACAATCTCTGGGTGGATAATACATAAGGGTGCTTTCAGAATTTCAGAGGCCTGAGCCTGAACATCTCGGAGAGGAGGAGCGAGAAGTTTTTGTTGTTAAGTGGGACTGCCTGTAGGAATGTAATGGAAGTTCAGCTCTTTGGAATTGCTCAGTGCAGTCCTAGAATGCGCCTCAGTGTGATGGGATTGGAGGAAGCAGAACAAATTGTTATTTCTCAAGGAGGAAAAACCAAACACATTAATTTTTAGCTGCTCGCATCTTGTTGTTGTTCCTTCTTTGAGAGCTGTTTTTATTGTAACAACATATAAAGCTAGCAATAGAATAGTCAATAAGTATTTATCGTGTGCCTACTATGTGATATAAACTGGGTTCCACATACCAGTGAACATGAAAGAAATAGCCTACATGCCCACAAATGTGTGTGTATCATGTCTTTTTTTTTTTTACTTCATCATAATCATTACCTGTATATAAATGTTTTATTTTTACTCAACAATATTATGTCTCACATTTCCCCGTGTTTCTACATGGTCTTCTTGGTCAACCATCTAATTCTGACAAGTGACCTTCTCCTTCTGTAGGGTAAATTGCTGCTATAGCAAATTAGATCAAAGAGAACACTTTTGTGGTATATAACTTTTTTCTTCCATTGTAATTTTTTTCCTGGGATAAATCCTCAGCATGAGATTCTTGAGTCCCTCAAGAAGACAAATGTAGCATATGTACACCACCATGCCCCACTGTATCGGATATAGCTCTGTTTCTGGTTGAGCTCAGACACTGCCTCAGAATCCTTCTTAACACAACAATCCAAGGGGCCTCCATCATTCAGCCTCTGTAGCTATCCCTGGCAAACAAGTTTACTTCGATATGTACGGCTACACCAAAATGTTACCTTGGAAATACGATGGGGGTGGGAGGGAGTGCCACTTTCATTTACTTCCTCTTCCTAAGAAATTAGTAGATTTTCCTTTTAGCTGACCCAATCTTCCCTGTGGTTTCCTTGCTCACTTCGGGTTTCTAAATATTCAGTGCTCCCTTTCCTCTCCATGGTGTTCCATCAGAGCTCACTCTACCATGCTGCAAACTGCCTGGATGCAGTGAATTTCACCAGACCTTAAACAAAAGCACTAAATTTCCTTTGGATAAATTGGCAGCCTTCTTGACAGTTCAGTGACCACCAGCAATGGGAAAGAAACTTCCCAAAACACTGAGGAAGAGGTCCTGACATCTTTGTTATTTTAGTTAGAGAAAATAAGTGTAAACCAAGAGGCCACCAAGGGCCAGTATCCTGGTCCCCCCAACCAGGCACAGTCTGCTGACCTTCATGTAGGAAGAGGTGTGGCTGGCTCTCACAGTCACTTTGCCAGCAGTGTCGAGGTCTGGCCGATGCCTGTAACAGCTTCCTCTCCATCCATACCTAAGGCTCTCAACACTCTAAAAAAATTTGAAAGTATTGTCTTCTATTCCTATGTCTTCCAAAAAAGGCTGGGAGGGTTCTGCTTTCCTCCCAAGGTCGCCAGGCGTGATTACTGTGAGCTTGCATTGACTGTGGCCATGCCCTTCTGCTTTGCTCTGCATGGTAGAAGCTCAGCCACCACAGAAGAGGAGGCCTGCCTAAAGAGATGGGGGGGCTACAGTGGGTGGGTCCTATTGACAAATTTGAGGTTCTGCATCTAGTGTGGGCAAAGGAAGGGGAAAGATTCTAAGGCCTTCCTTTATCCCAAAGTACCCAGAGCCTGTTCCTGTCCCATTAACAAAAGTGTAAGGTTGGTATGGCCACTCTGAGGAAGAACTGGGTCACTGGTATACGTTTATTGACCAGATGGGGTGAGGGGGGCATGGTCTGAGGTACAGCCAGCTGGTCTACTCAAGCCTTGAAATGCTGGCATCGTAGCAGAGGCCTGGACCGAGTGAGTGGCTCAGCCCCAACCTTGTTTCTTACAAGCACACCGGGGCATGCTTGATAGGAGTTCACAGATTTGATCATCCACAGATTTTAGTAACATCCCCTAGGCACCCCTAAATTCTTGTCAATAACCTTCCCTTAAGAAGGCAGTCTCCCTGGGCTAGAGTGGATTTGGTCAGGAAGAATGATTGATGAGGACATTAACTAACTGGCCAAAAGGGTATACTCACTTGTCCCTGAACATTTCAAGCACAGGCCTCTGCAAACACAGTTCCCACACCTCAATGTCCTTCCTCCCTCCCATCATGGATTCCGGGGACATGGGAGTTATTTTAATTGTGCCACCTATCATCCAAAGTCCGTGTGTGGGTGTGGGTCGGCTGCAGGACGGTAGGTTGAGATTCTCCACATTGTGTGTATGACTTTTGGATATGATTCAGTTGTTAGTCAAGTGTACTTGGAAACTTTATTGAGATTTATTTTTCCTTTTGTCAGTAATCCCTCTGAAGGCCCAAGTTTTATGAGGTGGTTTTTGTGGAATGAAATTTAAAGACTTCTAAATCATATCACTTATTTATAGTCAACTTCAGTGACAATTGCTAACTGATCCCAGAGTTCCAGCCAACAGCCAACCCAAGTGTTGACACCTCATGGGTGCACGTGTGTCAGCCACGTAGGGAAATATTCTAATTACAAAAGCTCAGATGGGCTGTGCTCAGACAGGCCACAGATGGATGTAGATGACTCTTAAGTGCCCCTTCCTCCATGAAGCCTTCTCTGAGCTCCTCTTCCTTTTATGCTCTTCATTAGCTTCTGATCATTCCTTGGATCTCATTAATAAGCATTTATTGAGCAACCACCAAGTGCCGGACATTCTTTTTTCTTAAGTTTTTGTTTTAATTCCAGTAAGTTAACATACAGTATAATATTAGTTTCAGGTGTACAATGTAGTGATTCAGCACTTTGATGCATCACCCAGCATTCATCACAAGTGCCTTCCTTAGTCCCCATCCCCTATTTCACCCATCCCCCCAACCACCTCCATTCTGGTAACCATCAGCTTGTCCTCTTTAATTAAGAGTCTGTTTCTTGGTTTTCCCTCTCTCTCTCTTTCTTTTTCCCTTTGCTGGTTTGTTTTGTTTTTTAAATTCCACATACGAGTGAAATCCTATGGTATTTGTCTTTCTCTGACTGACTTGACTTAGCATTATACTGTCTAGCACTATCCATGTCATTGCAAACAGCAAGATTCCATTCTTTTTGATGGCTGAGTAGTATTCCATTGTGTATATGTACCACATGGTTTTTTTTTTTTTAAGATTTTATTTATTTATTTGAGAGAGAGAGAGAGCACCCTTGAGAGAGATCATGAGCAGGGGGAGGGGTGGAGGGAGAGGGAGATGCAGACTCCCCACTGAGCAGGGAGCTCGACGTGGGACCCCGGATCATGACCTGAGCCAAAGGCAGATGCTTAACTCACTGAGCCACCCAGGCGCCCCATACCACATCTTCTATGCTGCTATAAACATTGGGGTCCATGTATCCCTTTGAATTAGTGTTTCTGTGTTCTTTGGGTAAATACCTAGTAGTGCTGGTATTGGAAATGTTCAGGGGCAAGTGAGTATACCTAGTTTTAACCTTTGAGGAACCTCCATACTGTTCTCCACAGTGGATGCATCAGTTTGCATTCCCACCAACAGTGCAAGAGGGTTCCCCTTTCTCCACATCCTCGTCAACACCTGTTGTTTCTTGTGTTGTTGATTTTAGCCATTCTGACAGGTGTGAGGTGATAATCACATTGTCATTTTGATTTGTATTTCCCTGATGATCAGCGATGTTGAGCGTCCTTTCATGTGTCTGTTGGCCATCTGGCTGTCTTCTTTGAAAAAACGTCTATTCATGTGTTCTGCCCATTTTTAAATTGGATTATTTGTTTTTTGGATGTTGAGCTTTATAATATCTTTGTATATTTTTGATACTAATCCTTTATCAGAATATGTCATTTGCAATTTGCAAGTGCCAGACATTCTGTTAGGTATTTTAGGGAATCCTTTTTCCTCTCTCCTCCTGAAAGGACATACTTTCAGCCCTCTCTCCACCCCTTACCCACACCTCCACATGGGAAGAGAAGAGGCTAATCTGACTGATGGCCCCTTGACAATTTACAATTAGCAGTGTTAGCCCTGCTGGTCCTGCTGGTCCATCCATGGCAAGCCTGCCATCCTTACCCATATCTCCGGTTGGACAAATGGACTTGGGGTCTGTTGCATGGCTCCCCTCCCCTGTAGGCATGTCTGAGCAAGTGGGTCCCAAGACAGAGAGGAGTTCCACAGTGCAGGACAGAGCACACCATGAGGAATTCCCTCTGGTCAAATAGGAAGCAGAGTTAAGAAATTGTGTGTATGTATACACACACACACACACACACACATTTATATATAAATCTATAAAATATTTATATTTTATATTTATAATATATAATTTATAAAAATAATTTCTAATACTTTATAATTATATAATTATATATTTTTAAATTTATAATTATATATTATATATTTATAATAATATATATTTATATACTATATATACTATATATTTATATATATTATAAATTCTTCTACTTACACTATATATATTTATATATATATTTTAAATTCTTCTACTTATACAAAATCCCTTCTACTTTCTGTGAAAGTACCTGCAATGTTCTTAGTAGCTCATTCTTTTTTTTCCCATTTTATTGAGATATAATTGATATAGCACTATATAAGTTAAGGTGTACAGCATAATGATTTGACTTACACATATTGTGAAATGATAACAATCAGTTTAGTTAACATCCAGCATGTCACATAGATAAAAAAAAAAAACAGGAGAAAGAAACATTTTTTCCTTGTGAAGAGAACTTTTAGCTTACCACCATACAGCAGCGTCAGCTCCAGTCATCATGTTGTACCTCCCATTCCTAGTACTTATTTATCTTATAACTGGAACCCCCTTCCTCCTGTTGCCCCTCCCCTCACTCCCTACCTCTGATCTTTTTTCTAGGAGTAGCTCGTTCTTTTTTTTTTTTTTTTTGAGAGAGAGAGCAAGAGCACCCACGCTAGCCAGGGGGGAGGGGCAGGGGGAGAAGGAGAGGGAATCTCAAGCTGACTCCACCCCAGTACGGAGCCTGACGCCGGGTTCGGTCTCACGACCCTGAGATCATGACTTGAACTGAAATCTAGAGTTGGATGATTAACCGTCTGAGCCACCCAGGCACCCCTAGGAGTAGCTCATTCTTAAAGTTATATTGTTGTTATGTAATCATCAGAAATTATCTATTAAGTTGCAAATATGCCTGGAAGAAGTAATAATTTATTAAGCCCTCATCAATTAATACCTGAGTAGGAGTTTGGGCAAATAATACCCAATGGTGAGCCAGCTGAAGGGAAGGCCCCAAGCAAACGGGGCCCTGAGCGCTCTTCACATACAGATAGTGCTGTTTCTTCAATATAAAGTTGCAATTGTGACTAATAAAACATAAATGCCTTAAGAAGTATTACTATTACCTTCTCTAATATGGAAAAAACATCCAAGATACAAGTGAAAAAGAGAAAATGGAAGGCAATTTGTGTAAGGGAAGACAACTATACAATCATGGGAAAATAAAATATATATGTGTGTGTGTTATACTACATATAGAAAGTGAAGGCCAAAAGAATAGCCACCAAGCTATTTACAATTAATATGCAGAAGGTGAAATAAGAATGTGCCCTTTTTTCCCCTTGTTTAATTTAAGTTTAATTTTGTCAGAGTAATTTGTATAAAAATTTTAAAAGTGAAATAGTTCCATGGGGCTGATACCAGAAAAACAAGAGCTCTCTTTGTAGCTCTCACTGCCTCCCTGGGGCCGATGACTTTCAGCTCTTCAGGCTCTTTCTTCTGGTATTTATTTCTATATATTAAAATAATGTTCATAAGCCAGTACTACCTGAACGTTCCTTTTTATATGTTATCTATTGACTTCCCAGTATGGCCTTGACCTTCTCACACACTTCCCCTTTTACCCTTCCTGTCCCTCCACTTTCCTGGCATATTTGTAGCATGATTTTGCTGTGTCATTATCCGGCACTTGCAATACTGTACCCATGTAGGTATTGCTCACAGAGGTGGCCATACCGTGACCACACCATATCATTTTCTTTCCCGTACAAGTCTGGTTTTCCTGGAGTTGTCTTGCCTTGTTTTTGTTATGGTTGTGACTCACATTATTATCTGCTTAGTTTTCTATGTGCCTGTCACAAATTTATCCCCAAATGTGCCCATGGAGCTCTAAGAATTTCTCTCAGTAGACCCAAGTCTATTAACTACCTCTCTCAGCGACATCCATCATGGAGCCCTCCATCCTGTAATGCCAACCTGTACTGTGTACTCTCCAGATCTGCTAAGCGGCTGTCATTCAGGAACCTGGTTCACCATCTGCCTGGGAATTCCCTTCAGCTCTCACCTGCATTGGATCCTCTATTTCCTATATTCTATGAATTTCTCTTCCTTCTTTCATCCTTTCAATATGGCAGAACACAAACTAAGAATGATTACCATGGGATATAACATTCTCAAGATCTTATATATCTGAAAGGCCCATTTTTCAGTTCTCACATTTGATTCATAGTTTGTGAAGCCAGTTCTAGAATGGATGTCATTTTCTCTCAACAATGTAAAGGCACTTCTTTACCTACTTCCAGCTTCCAATGTAGCTGTTAAGGAGCCCCATGCCATTCTGATTTCCCTTCTTTGTATATGCCCTGTTTCTTCTCTCTGGAAGCTTTCAGATCTCTGTTTCTGGCATTCTGGAATTTAACAATGACACGCTTTGTGAGCGTCCTTTTCCTGTTCTTGTTGGGAGCACTTTGGTGGACACCTCACATCTAGAAACTCCGGTCCTTCGGTTACAGGAAATATTATTTCTTTAATATTCTCTTCTCCTTTAGCTTAGTCCCTTTTTTCTAGAAGTCCTATTAACCGAAGGTAGGACCTCCTAGATTAATCTTCTATTTTTCTCCCTACTTTCTATCTTTTCACTCCTCTTTTCTACCTACTGGCAGGAGACTTCTTCTACTTTAATGTATAGTCTTTTACTGAAACTTTCATTGTTATCATATTTTTAACTATCAAAAAGTTGAGTGCTTTCTTACCACATTCTCTTCTTGTCTCTTAGATATAATTGTCTACTTCTCTGAAGCTAATGCTAATCTATGTTTTTAAACCTTTCTTTTTATCACTGCATTGTCTTTGTTTCCTCTGTGTTTGTTTCCCTGATAATTTATTTTAGTATCTGTGTTTCGAGTTAGAAGCTGCCTTCAGTATTTGGCCATATTGAGAGGAAGCTCTTACGGCATGTTTGCATCCTCTCAGAATTCATGTGTTGAAACCCTAATGCCTGGTGGGATAGCATTTGGAGACGGGGTTTTGGAGGATGATTAGATCATGAAGGCGGGGCCCTCGTGAATAGGATTCATGCTCTTATAAAAGAGCTCCCTGGTCCCTTCCACCATACGAGGACACAGAGAAATGGCCCTGGCTATGAGCCCAGAAGACAGTCCTTACCCAACCATGCTAGCACCTTGATCTTGGAATTCCCAGCCTCCAGAACTTTAAAAATAAGTTTTATATGCCACCCAGTCTGTGATATATTGTTAGAGCTACCAGAATGGACTAAGATATAGGTTTAGCTATTCACTCACTTACAAGGGAAGCACCCACCAAGAAGGATCCAGCCACTCCCCTGGGCGAATTCTAAGCACAGTACCTGTAGGATTTACTCTTGTATTGATCTAGTTCCCCTGAGAACATCTGTCCAATCTACCTGTACAGAAGTGTGAGCTGACTGCTGCATTCTGGGAGCTGAGTGGTGGAAAGAAGCTGAGGCCCTGCACATTCAGTATAGAACCTCTCAGTTTCAGACTCCCCAGAGAAGACACATTCCATCTTCAGCTGGGATGAGGAAGGGAGGGTTGCCCAGATACTCAGCCTCGGGAAGGAGCTCTGAGGGTCTAACTGCTCCTTAATTAGACCTGAAACCCATCCTGTGCTCGGGCCCACCTGCACCCTGGCTTACCCAAAAGCCCGGTGCTCCAATTCCTGGACATCCAGAGGTTCTGTGGGGTAAGTCAACTTGCTCGTCAGCTTACAGGCTCTTAGGTAACAGATGCCCTCACTCTTGAAGAAGATCCTTACTCTCGCTCCTACCTCCCATCTTCCATTCTCTTGACTTCTGTCATTTTCCCTTTCTTTGTTTTTATGTGGTTTACCATCATCATTTAGTTAGTATCATTCAGCTGGGTTTGGGGCAGAAATCCAGATTAATAGAGCTATTCACTCTGCCACTTGTAAATGGATGCTTTCAGGGCACCTTTATTTTTATGTTTCAACAGCTTTTACGTTCTTTATTTTATGTTCAAATAAATATATTTTATTTATTCCCTATTATAATTAGGAAAAAATTAACATTTTAAAGAGCTTTTCTGAAATCTTATTAGCTTTGACTATATATTTTCTCAAAAGCAAAAGCAAAACAAACAACCACACACACACACACACACACAC
This sequence comes from Callorhinus ursinus, assembly GCF_003265705.2. Lineage (NCBI taxonomy): Eukaryota > Metazoa > Chordata > Mammalia > Carnivora > Otariidae > Callorhinus > Callorhinus ursinus. The sequence continues at coordinate 43,269,388 of NW_027397065.1, forward strand.
ACACACAACCCCCCCCCCAAAAAAAAAACCAGCAGAGGGGACACCAAAAGCACCGTGTCTGGCCACACAGCTTTTTTACACAGGAGCTCAGCCTGGACCCCTGAAAGGGCCAGGGTTCTCTGGTCTGCGGGGCCCACTCAGGTTGGAGGGGGAGCCACGGAGGGAAACTACAGAGAGAAGAAGGGCTTGGAGAGGAGAAAGGGCGGGAGAAGGGACCCAAACAGGTCCTACACCTTCACAGTCCTGCCCAGGCCGGGCTCCACCCAGGAGAACAAACAACATCGTAGTGAAACTCTCTCCAAAGAAAAGGAATTTGAAAGCCCAGACGACATCCAACAGAAACCAATACCACGAAGTCTCCACAGAGCTCAGGCATCAGGGCAGCCCCTGGAAATGGGCTGTGATGGGCTCTGCCCTGCCGGGTGGCCGGGAAGAAAGGTAGGCCCTCCTGGCCCCAGACCAAGGGAGGCACGACCGGCTCACCCCTCCCGTCTCCTCTGAGTTTCTCCAAGGAAATCTAATTTTCTTTTTTGGGTCCTTTTCTCTGACAGTATCCATTATTCTTGGTGAGGCCGTGAAAACCTTCACCTCGTTTCTTTTGCTTGGGTTCCCTGCTTTGATGGGCTGAGGCAGAAGGCGAACTAGAAATCTAGTTACTGCAATTCATTTGACTATTGTTTGAAAAGGCAAATAAATGGGCTCGGAACCCTATTATGTGCCATCGATGTCCCCTCCGGCCTCCATCTGCTGGAATGTGCTCTGCGCCCCCAGCAGGATGACTTCCTATTAATACTTCGCAGCCTCAGCGGGCGGCTAACCCTCTTAGCCCGAGGTCGAGCCCCTGGCCGCCGCCTAAACGCACGACTTGGTAACTACGTACTTAAGAGCCTGCGTTCTTGGCCCTTGATTCCAAACCGGGAGAGGAGGCCAAACAATGATCACCTCACAAAATGAAATGCCCAAATTAGATGTTGCTCCTCCCGACGCCCGGCCCCCAGGATTCCAGGGAGGAGTGCAGCTCATGGAGGCACGTGCAGAGATTTCAAGTCCTGGGGGAGAGCTGGGGCTTGGCCACAAGTCGGATGGTCGGAAACCTGAGAAGGAGGTCTCCTTGGAGGGGTCCTGCCCTGAGCTGAAGCCACGTGGGCATGTTTGGAGAGCTCTAAAGTGGTTCTCTCAAGCAATTCTCTCTGAAAACCCCTGGAGGAAAGCTCTGGTGTGTGGTCTTCTACCCTATCCTTGCTTCTAGAAACAGGGGCTTGGGGTTGCCAAGTGCCCGATGGGATGCAGCCCAGCGTCCTCTCTCAGCAGTCAGAAGTCAAGGTAGTGTACGCGATGGCCAGGAGGTGCAGGGGGCACGGGAGCTTCCGGGGTACTGGTGGGGTTCCGGGCGCTGGTTACTTAGGGATATTCAGTTTGTGCAAATCCAACGAGCTGTACACTTATAATATGAACACTGTTCTTTAGGTGTATATTCTATGTATGTTTATTCTTCTTCAATAAAGCGTATTAAAAATTGACATCAGTTATATTATCTTTCTGGAGTCACAGAGCCCTCTGAGAATCTGACAAATGATGTGGGCCTTCTCCCCAGGAAAGCTCACAAACACTCCAAATTTTGCATCTAATCTTGGGAGTTTGGTTGACTACCTGAAGTCACGGACAGAGAAGAGCCCCAGCGAAGACCCCTCCGCCTTCCAGGGTTCTCTGCTTCCTCCCTCATGTCTACTCAGTTGCTGAGTCACAGTCATTGCTCCTGCAGACGGGCGGCCCGCTCCCCGTTTCCACGCAGCCGGCCCGGCCCACCTCCGGCTGCTATTGTCCCTTATTCATCTCGGACACCACTGTTTCATCATGAAAGGCTTCTGCTCAGAAATGTACACTGCCTTCTCTTGGCTAACTGGAACGAATAGAAACATCTTACCCCACATTTGTGGAACCTCCCTCAGCCTCCCTTCCTTACCTACCTAACCCCACCTCCTGCTCTCCTCCAACTGTACCTTGCAATCCCAGTGGGCAATAGGTCAATTCATTCCTGCCTTCGAACATTCCACTTTTCTCAGCCAGAAATCCCTCTCCTTTTGTTAGGCTTATAAAATATGACAACCACAATCCTGCCTTCCCCAAGAACCCTTTCTTGACTACGCCTACAAAGATGTCTCCCTCCTTTGAGCTCTACGGCACTTTTCTCTCTAACCCTGATTTCATTCCGTGGTCCTGTAGCATTCATTCATTCAGTCATTCACTCATGTATTCTGGAGAAAATACCTGTTATTCTCTTTGAACTCCATTAGTTTTCTATTGCTGTCATAACTAATTACCACAAACTTAGTAGCTTAAAATAACATAAATGTATTATCTTATAGTTCTGCAGGTATAAAGTCCAAAATGAGTCTCATTGGGCTAAAAATCAAGGTGTCAGCATGGCTGTGTTTCTTTCTGGAGGCTCTAGAAGTAAATCTACTTCCCTGCCTGTTCCAGCTTCTAAAGGATACCTACATTCCGTGGCCCAAGGCCCTTTCCTCCATCTTCAAGTCAGCAACAGTGAGTTGAGTGCTTCTCACATCACATCACTCTGACTTCCTTTTCTGCCTCTGTCTTCCCCCCTTTTCTTTAAAGATTTATTTATCTATTTGAGAGTGTGTGTGTATGTGTGCATGCACTCAAGTAGGATGAGGGGCAGAGGGAGAGAGAGGATCTCAGGCAGACTCCCTACTGAGCCCGGAGTCCAATGCAGGGCTTGACCTCAGGACCCTGAGATCATTACCTGAGACGAAACCAAGAGTCAGAGACTTAACCGACTGAGCCACTCAGGTACCCCATCTGTCTTCCCTTTAAGAAACCTTGTGATTACATTGGGTATACCCAAACAATCCAGGATAATCTCCTATTTTAAGGTCAGATGATTAGCAACCTTAATTCCATCCACAACCTAAATTCCTCTTTGCCATGTAAGGTAACATATTCATAGGTTCCAGGGATTATAATGTGGATCTCTTTGGGGGGCCATCATTCTGTTCTACCACAAATTCTATGGCACTTTCTTCTCTATAACTGATTTTATTACTTGGCCCTGCATAACTGATTCATTTATTCACCCATCCATTCATTCATTTTATAGTGAACATCTGTTGTTTTGTGGTCCAGCATCCATTGCCCCATTCTCATACAGTATCCCAAATTTTCCCTTGGGAATCCTGCCTCTCACTGTCAATCCTTGTGCTCCAGGACAGGAAACCTCTACCCAACTCCAACCTTGGCCACAGTGATTTTTTGCAGAGACATGTGACCCAATAAGAATCAGTTAGACTATTGGTGGGACTAGTGGGAAAGAGGAAATTGTTCTTTGTCCCCAAGATTATAGGAAAAATGAGCATCTGAAGACACCAGGGAATGCCATGGGAAGACTGGAAATGGAACCAACACTTAAGAAGGCAGAGCTAAGAGATGAAAAGAAACCAAACATTAATGCCATCATCTAAGCCCCTGGATCGAACCATATCTGAAGTCAAACCAACCTCTGGGCTTTTCAGTTATGAGGTCTGTAAGTTTCTTTTTTGATTAAACATGGTTAGATTGTGTTTTTCTGTCACTTATAACTAAAAGAGTTCTAAGTGAAACACATTCCTTCATTTCTTTATTCAACAAGTTCCCACTACACATCTACTTTGTGTTACACACTGGAAATCACGATATAATACTGCTATCATGATGAAGATTATGGAGCTGTTCAGCATAGACAGGTTATCTAAAGAATGGGGACAGGGACACAACTAAGCTGACATAGTGCAATGAATAAGAATTTGCCAGGCTGAGGCTGGGGAGAGGTGATGATAAATCATGTTTCAAACAGAAGGAAGAGTATATGCAAAGACTAGGTAGCAAGGGACTCTCTTCTTGGTTTCCAAGTGTAAGTCTGGCGCCTATAACCAGAATATAAACTCCTCAGTATCTATCTGGATTTAAGGTGGCATTATAATTATAACAACTATAATATAGTTATAATAATAACAAAGAATAAAAATGGTATCAATAAGTGCTAATACTTTTTGAGCCCTTACTGTATAACAGCCACTATTCTAAGTACTTTCTGTGTATTATTTAATCTTCAAAACCACGCTCTGAGGTATTTATTATTATTGCAATTTTACACCTGGGGACACCGAGGCAAAGAAAATCTAAGCAACTTGACGAGTGTGGTGGACACTCTGGCTTACTAACCAACAGTCATTCCTCTGTTTCTCCCCTACTAGCAAAATCTCGGTTTTCATTCACAAGATCATGGCTAGATTTTTTATGCCACATATCATTTTTGTACATTCATAAAAATATATATTCAAGGGAAGTCAGTTAGTCAAGGTATTCCTAAATCTGCTTTAACTGAGAGTCTAGACACTTTTCCACTCAGAGTCATCAATGCCCAAGTTTTTCCATAGGGGATTATCTGCTGTACCATCAAGAGCTTTGACAATGCAGTGTTTCTCAAAAGGGGTTCCCCTCTGGCATCTCTGGGCTGTATTCCTGGGACGCCATCAGCATTCTGCAGGGTTGATGCAGGAGCACGGACAATGCTTAGCATCATCAATTGTATGGCATACCCAATATCAGAGATGTTAAAAATACACAGTGTGTGACTGCACACATGAACATTCACACACATCTTGCGTTTAAAAAAAAAAGATAATAATAATCGTAACTTTCTCTTGTTTTTAAAACACTTTTAGTTTGTGTGTGTTATTTGCAGCCAAAGGCATCCTTTTTGATTTGCACCATGTTCACCAGTGTAATACGCGGCAGAGCTCAGATTTGAACTCAGGCATTCTGACTCCAGACAAGGCTACTGGGCTAAACAGCTGTTGTGTTTTAGCTAGAGTGACAGATCTGATTTATTGATAGCAACCCCCTGCAGTGTTGTGGTGAGAGGGATTCTGAAGCCATGCGGTGTTATCTATGACTGCCATGGAACCCGGACTGGTGACTTGTATTGTGCAAGCCTCATGTTTACCTTTCTTCGATAATCATGTCAACTCTCAACTTTCATTCAGAGCCATGGATTCCCACAGCTGGGACAGGACCAGTTTCCACCTAAACACTTCAGAACAAATAGGTAGGATGGCCACAAACGGCCATGGAGGTTGTGTAGGGAGGAACTGTGGAGAGTGTGCTATTTACACAGACTATGGTGTAAATGGCAACCCCCGGTTTTGTGCAGTACACAACCGGCACAGCTGTACATGGAAGCTCTTCAAATAGTCATTCTTTACTTCAACACAATGAATACAACCTTCATAGCTAATTGCAATCATTTATTCTGGAATTTTACAACCAGTATGAAGGTCAAGTTATTTTTATGTCTAATTAAATTTCTCCTGTTTAAATTAAAATCTCTTCCTGGATGACACAGACTTAAGAATAATACAAAGCATTTAGTCTGGCTCTGTAGGGGCTCAATATTCATGAAACATAAGTGAATCGTTAAAAATCCTTCATATATTTGAAGACAATAATTAAGTCTCTTACTCCCATTAGCTTCTGTGAGCTAAACAAACACAGTTTACTTAATTAGCTATTACCATGAGCCAGGAACAATGCTAAGCACTTTACCTCAGGATGTCACTTTATCCTCACTGAAATGCTCTGAGGAAGGTTTGTCATGATTCCCATTTTACAGATGAAGACTGTAGTGGTTGGAAGTGAAGGTCCTACAGGTAGTCCACTGGGGTCCGTGTGACTTTTTGTATGTTCCCTCTGTGCTCTGGCCCCTCAACTGTGAAATGAAGGGAACAGTACTTACTTTATAGGATTGTCCCAGGACGTAGAGTATTTAGCATCATGTCAGCACTTACTACATAATCAACATTCTTTCACTGTTACTGTTGCAATTCCAACATCTCAGCCTGGGAAGGACCTGAGCGGGGGAACAGAGCTCCAGGAGGCCTTTCTCCTACTCTGCCCTTCTGACTCTATCACAGGTTTGAAAAGGACCTGAGAGACTGTGTCATCAGCTCCTCATTCTACAGACAAGGGACCTGAGGCCCACTGTGGATCATTATCACCCACTTAGCTACCGGGGAGAATCTGGTGCTCAGAATAGTCACCCTCTCATCTCTCCCCCTACTGCTTTTCAACCTGATCTCATGGGCCCAGTCTTCACCCTCCCATCAGGATGAATGGAGAAATCTTTTTTAAAAATAACCAGCTCATAAGGGACAACTTGGAGTCACGTTGTTTCATGGAGCGGTAAGAGATCATCCCCCCACCACACCAAGCTGATCGAGGTTCCAAGGGTCCCCAGGCCTGACACCTCACCCAGCCCAGGAGCCAGCTTATGCCTGGACACCCCAGAGACCCACAACAATTACAGGGCACCATATGCTTGCCCCGGGGACTTCTTGTGTGAATTAGTGTCTCCTATTAAAAATGAAATCCAAGATAACAAATTGTCCTAAAAGGCTCAGATGTCTTTAATCGTGGTTTTATCTTCTCCCCCAGGCCCGGTGACTTCTAATGAGTTCCAGCTCACATCCTGGATGAATTATCGCTGGAGGAGTGTGTGCACTCAGTGAAAATAAACTAACTGTAATACTCATGTTTACTCTTTAATTCACTCTATCCAAAAATAGTTTCCTTTTTAGAAAACATTTTTCAAGTAGAGGAATGAATGTTGATTAACCCCTTGTGCTTCATACAGAAAAAAACCCCACATGGGACACGCACACATACACGCACGCACGCACGCAGGCAGTTGGATTTATGACTATTGATTTATGGAGTAATGTGAACTTGAAATATCTGTGACCTTTGACAAGTGTCTTCCCATCCTGGGCCTCAGTTTACTCAATGACTGGTGAGGATAATATCTACGTCTATGGTTGTCATGAGGATTCATGTAAATAAACTGCTCAGTTCAGCATATAGTAGCAAATGTTAGGTTTTTGCAAAAGCTAATATTTTATAATGCTATGCAAAATTGCATATAAATTTAATTTGGGAAATCCATCCTGTTTTCCCATTGATTTACATAATTTCAGAGATCCTTCATTTTTTTTTCTTCATTCCTCCTGGATGCAGAGCAGATGATGGTTCTTGTTTCTCTTCCTTCCTCTGCCTTCCACCAAATACTCATGATCTATAAGCGAAGTCTTAGATGCCCTAGGGAAGTACTCCTTAAAGGAATCCTGTGCAGAAGCAAAGCAGTTGCCTGTAAAGTGAATAATCACCTCTTAATTGATCTGGTTTATGAGGTAGTATATTGAGTTTCTGTGAGTTGAACCCACACTGTGGGGGTCGCTCCACTTCGATTTCCTTGGCAACCTCATTTAGTGTGAGAGAAATTAGGTGGAATTGCTTATACTCCAAGGAAGGGAGAAATGAAGGTGCCCCCCACCCCCCACTTCTCTCTACAGAGCAGTTTTGTTTTTGTTTTTGTTTCTGTTTTATTTTTCCATAATTCCTTCCTCTTCCTGCCTCTGGGAGGGGAAAGGGCCTCCGGGCAGGGTCACTCATCGCTGTGGCGGTGGGGGGACAGTTCTGTGTGTGAGTGTGTGAATCTGAGAGTGGGTGTTTGAGTCGGGAGCTGCACTTCAGACCTAAAGCCTGCGTCTGGGTGGAGATGGAGTCTCTGACAGGAAGAGCCCCTTGTCCAGAACGGCTGCCACCTCTCTTCCCGGCCCCTTCTGCCTCTCTTCCCTCATGTGCTCCTCACAGGGCTGCCTGGACCTCACCTAGAAAAACTCAGAAGCCAGAGGGACCCTTGTCAAGGGCATCATGACCTCCCCCTCAGCTCTGAGGGGTGAGTCATCTTCTGGTTTCTCCATTGATTAAAAGATGAATATGAATATGAATATGCATTGCCTCAGGGAAACCATGGAGTCTACAGATGAAGCCTCAGCCATTATTCATGGGTTTAATATCTACCTTGGTCCTGGCAAGCACTTCAGCTTATGAGAAGGCTCTCTGAGAAGGAAGCCAAGAGAAGACCAGAAAAGAAAATATTGGAGAATGTTTTTACCTAAACCCCCCTTGTGGATATAAAGTTCACAATTCTGGTACCACTGTTTCTGCAAATGGCGAAAAAAACTCTGACTCTAATGCCATCATTTCTCTGGCCAAAGCCCATCCCTTTGGGGTAACTTATTGAATTCAATTGAACAGTCTTCCCCCTTCCCCTTCTTCTTGTCTCCTCTGGAGTGAAGCTAAATTCCCAGAAGGCTTGTTCTTAGCCCCCTGGCCTTATGGGAGGGTCACCTATTCTAGATAATGCCTGTCATCCTGGCAGGTCCGGGTGCCACCGAATGTCCAGGCCAGCCTTTACTGAGGTACGCATCCCTCTGGCCCTGGGCGTTGACTTCTCCTCTTGCCACACCCATCTCGAAAGCATCCACCACTGATGTAACAGTGGCACAGTAAATGTAGCTTGTCCTCCCTATGACTCAGCATCTCCTTGGCTCTGTTGATCTTGAGACTTGGCTGTATCTTCCCTGAGGCCCAGCTTAGGCCCATCACTAGAGGCTTTGCTACAATGTCTCCTCAAGTCACATCCCAGGGACCCCATGGCAGGCACTTGATTCTGACTTCCTAACTCCATTCTTCTCCCCTATCAAATGGGGTGGTAGGGGCATTTTGAGATCTCCTTCACACTGACTAGACCTGACAGAAACTCAGAGGCAAGGCATGGGAGAGACAGCACAGCCCTCTCTACCTAAAAATGCAGCCACTTCTGTTCAGCTGAAGCCACCCCACATTTGCATGGGGCACCTCAACCAAAAGGTGGTCTCTTCCCAGAATATCTTCCCAGAATATTAGATCTCCAACCTGTCCTCCTCCTTCATGGATTCAACACAAAGCAGGAGGTTGGGGGGGGAGGTAAATGATAATTATTCCATTTTCCACCTGTTTCGGAGTTTGGATATAAACCCTCAGAGGATCCAAGAAGAAAACATATATAAGGCAGTGAGCATGGGGTTTGCACATAGACACAGAAAGTGCTCTATCAGTCTTAAAAAGATAAAGCTATCCCCATTAGCTAGCACAGTCTAATCAAATATCTAATCAGTTACTTAATTGATTTAATATCTGTTTTTTTTATCCATGCCAGCACAGTACCTTATACACAACAAAGGCTCAGAAATTATTTGCTGAATTCACTCACTTTAAGGGATGAAACACAATCGGCTTGAAGACAAATCCTTTCCTTTCCACTGGATTGGGAGAGAGGGGGTTACTGGTAGCTCATTTGGGGAGCCCACAAGAACCAGGCCGTGAGCTAGCTGGAAAAGGGGCAGGTACATATAGGGCTTTCCCGCCCATAATAGTCCCACTTCATGTTCTTCTTTCTTAATTATTTGTCAAGGGTCCCTTTGAAAGCAAGAGGCTGGGTCTCGTTTAGGAAATGGTTTTGAAATCGATGGGCTCAGGAAAGTCCCCTCGATTCACAGCCTGAAGAAAGGGAGTGTTGCCGCACAACGGAGCTCATCTTACCTCCAGATAGGAAGAAGTTGTGGGAGGTGAGACAGAAACAAGTGGTGCATACTCAGCGCTACGCCTCGCACACAGCAGGAGCTCAGCTGACAAAACGAATGATGACTTGGTTTCCGGTAGCATTTAAACCTCGCTTCTTGTTCAGAGAGTGACCCCACTGCACATTGACTAGACCACAACTTGGCCATCTTAGCCATGAAAACTAACGTCGACAGAGCTAACAAATGCCCTCAGGAAGTCTTCGCAACAACTCCAAGATAGTGTGCTCGATACTGCCAGGGTCTCCCCTTCTTCCTTCCTCATGGAACCTCGGTTTTCTTTGAGGCAACATTGTGTTCAGTTAAAATACTTGATATCCCAGCTTCCTCTGCAGGTAGGGTTGGTCATCCTGGCATAGTTGTGGCCAATGAAGTGTAAGATAGAGTCCCTTAGTGGGACTCTCCAGAAAGTTCTTCAAAGGGGGACAAATGCAACTGACTCATCTCTCGGCCACCTTGTGGCTCTGGGTGCTTGGGCAGCAAGACAGAGGGAGCCTGAGTCCCTGATGAGTCCCTTGAGCAATGGCACCAATACTGGATTGCCCACCTCTGAACTGCTTGTCAACATGAGAAAAACACTCTCCTATTTGGTTAGGCTACTGCCACTTGATCTCTGTTATTTGCAGCAGAACACAATCTTAATACATACAGGTAATATTAATATCCTGTGTGCAGATTAGGAAGCCAGGCTCAAAGGTGTCACTGCTTTTAAGTAGATCAAATATTCAAATCCAAACAGATGCAGAACAGGGCTGAGTGCAAAACTGCACTGAGAATGTGTGAAACACCTGAATCCCATTAAAAAAATAAGTTAAAAAAAGAAAGCAATCTTTTTTCTTTTCTTCTTTTTTTTAGATTTTTTATTTATTTGAGAGAGAGCGAGCATGAGGAGGAGAAGGGGCAGAGGGAGAGGGAGAGGCAGACTCCCTGCTGAGCAGGGAACCTGACACGGGGCTCGATCCCAGGACCCCAAAGGCAGACGCCAAACCGACTGAGCCGCCCAGGAACCCCAAAGGGAAGCAATCTTTAGCAATTTCTTAACCTCCTGAGGAGTCCTGGTCACAGTCTACTTTTTATCAAACTCTGGGAAGTGTCTCCGTCTCCCCCAGTACATTGCTTTGGAATCTGCTAGAAGGCAGAACAAGGAAAGAATCACACTCCTAGCCTGTCCTTCCCCCCACCGCCCTCAGTGCTTAGCTCAGGTGAAGTAAACACCCCAAAAATGCTGGTCGGGTTGAGTTTTTTTAAAAAATCACTCAGGATAGTAACTGCTCCTAAGAAAGTGAATCTTTTTGTAAAGAGATGCGTGTGGTGGTGCTGGGGTGTACTTGAGGGAGTGTGTCACATTGTGTGTGTGTGTGTGTGTGTGTGTGTGTGTGTGTGTGTGTGTGTGGGCACATACCCCGTGTCTGCATATCTGAGGGGGAAGGCTGGAGAACTATTTTCTCATCACTGTCAAATCCATCCTCCATCCCCTCCCCGCTCCTACAGTGACAGCACCAATGATCATATTAGTGATAACTAAACTTTTGTGCAGGACCTGAAAATTTAATTTCCTTGTGGGAAGCTGTAGAGAACTAAGCTTATTCAGGGCCAAGAACTCATGAACTTTCTCAGAAAAGGAAGAGAGAATACCAGATACAGTCATTGGTCTTTAGATTTTCTTGAAAAATAAAAAGACAACAGCTTAGTTTTGAATGGCCCCTTTGGAAACAGCTTCAGCTCCTTTTTCCTCTATACCTACCCCACATCAGAGCAGAAAGGATGAGACAAGCAGCCCTTGAGAAACATCTAGTTCATTCCAACTTTTTCCATGATTGTGAGTTTCTTTTCTCCTTTACTTAAGAAAATATAATTCTATCAATTTTTTTCTTCTCAAATTGCTTGGATGGTCAAGCCCCTGATGATATTTAATGAGTGTTCGCCATGTAGCAGGCACTGTATTATGTGTTTGCAGGCTTTGAGTCATTTAACCCTCCTATTGCAAAGATTAAGAAACAGGCGACACAGAGAAGATAAGTAACTTGCCTCAGGTCACACAGCTAAGTGACAGTGCTGGGATCCAAACCCAGGCAATGCCCCTGCAAAGCCCGAGACTTTTAACGGCATCACCGTATAGCCTGTTAAGTCTGGAATTCTCCTCCTGCTGTCTGTGTATATCAGCTTTTGAATGCAAACAACAAATACTACCTCTGATACACTTAAGCAAAAAAAAAAAAAAAAAAAAAAAGAAGGAAAGAGAGAGAAGAAACACGTTCCCATCCTTGGTGGATTTGAGGCCAATTCCCAAGAACAGTCTGATCATCTCAGCTTTGTTCCCAGCTGACCCCAAGACTAGGGTTGAACAAGTGACCTAAGGTGACCATCCCTGGTCTGCTTCCAAGGAAATGGAGGAGAAGCTACCAGAACCGGGTGGTGTGGATACAGGGCGGGAGGTAATAATGTATATGCTACCGTGCCTCTGCCGAAGGAACCGGTCTTGCTGAATTTAACGAATTTGGGGTTGAATTGTGACACAAACTTGGCACCATGGGATTGTTAAGGTGTTCCACCATTATAATTCACCCATTCACTCAATCATGCACATGTTCGTTCCCCAAATAGTCCCTTTTATGTGCAAGCCGTGTGCTGGGCCATTCGCTGCTCCCAGAGATGTACGACCCGTGTGGTGACGAGGCTTATATCCACCTGCTCGTTTTCCAAGCTCTAGTGCACACCATAGCAAACCAGGCCCAGTGCTGGGCCCTGGAAACAGAGCAAAGACCAAGTCAGATACAGTCCTCACCACATGCCTCATCTCCCAGTAGCAACAAGGAATTAGAACAAGCGCTGATCTGGGGAGGCAAACAGCAGGAGCCTAGTTTGGGATGTGCCGCATATTTTCCATTTCTCCCTCCCAGGTCCGCTTTCCACCTATTTCCATCCTTCTTGGTGCCCCCAGTAGGTTAGCATGTATGGATTGTTTCCACAGGATCTGTTGTCCTCCGGCTTCCAGTTAGATTCAGCCAATTGAGGCACTGGTGGGAGACTGAGGGAGAGGAGAGAATGAAGCTGAGATATTTCTTTTCCCAGCTCCTTCCCTGCTGGGGGGTTACAAGCGGGCTGCCTCCCTCTACCTAAGGCCAACGGTCCTGCCAGGCGTCCTTTCCTACAATCCCTGGTCCCAAGAACTGCCCCCTCCTCTGCTTATTCCAGTTCAGCAAGGGTAAGCCTTCCAGCTTTGGCTAGCTCGTTCCCTGGCTGGATTCCTTTAACTCTGCCCACACCTTGGGAAAAGCCCCCTTCCTTTGCCTGGAGTGAAGGTAAAACTGTTTCCTACAGAGCGGCCAAGTGGAGTTTACCAAGAAGTGACACCGAAGCTGAAACAGACCATCTGAAGCAAGAACATGAGCCAGTCGTGCATGGGATGACCTGCAGAGCCTTACTCCCGAAAGGAACTACCAGGTGGGTCCTGCTAAAGGAATTCTACCCTTGGCTTTATTGATTCAGCATTTGAAATGATATAAACTAAATTAACTCTAATTTAAATTGGGGGGATTTCCCTAAGAAATACCCTAACATGAATGTGATTAACCCCGATACACACGCATTTTGGGGTGTCTGCCCAACCTCCACGGCCACTTCTCCAAAGGCAGGGTTGCATGGCTGAGGCTGCCCCTTGCAACAGCCCATCAGAACACAGGCAGGCAGACCCCTGGCCCAAACTAGATCAGTTTGTAGTTCAGCAAGAAGTCAGACATGACCAAAATCTCATTTTATCCTTGTGGGCCCTGGAAAAATGTGGGTTAGATGACAGTACATTTAGGGAGGTCAGGGGCCATCTGAACAACCAATGTGCTAGAAACCTGATTAATTCTGCCAGTGTCCTTCCAGAACACAGCCTCTGTCCTCAGCTCTGTCCTATTCAGGTGGCAACCACTCCAAGCTGGGGCTCAGAGCTGGCATGTGGCAAAAGCTTCCAGAGCCCCCTTTCTCTGCACTTGGCCACAACATCCAAACCACACCTCTTGTCTTCCTACACGTGGACCACTTGGAAGCCGATCCGTGGCTTGCTTTTCCTGCTGCAAGTAACAGCAAGCCACTCCAACTAACTAAAGAAAAAACAGAGGGCACATTCAAAGTGTGTGGGGTGTCTCCAGGTACCCAGAAAGGAGGAGCTCATCTGGGTTCTTTCTTCAACTGGCTACAGCAGTGAGCAAAAGCTAACAAACCACACAATTCCGTAGTCAGATTTTTAAAATCTCCGACGGCACCAATCCTAGTTGGGCAAGAATGCAGCTTGATGCTAGCACATGTGGTAAGAACACAGGATTTTGACTGCCGGCTCAGGATGAGTCAACAGCACGATGTGACTGCCAAAATAGCAGTGTAATCTTGGGCTGCATTAATAAAAGAGGAGGTGATGGTGCTCTCTTCAGTTCAGGGCATCATGTATTCAAGGCACAGTGAACGGAGAAGGGTGGCCAGGCAGGATTGAAAATCATGCCCTCTTGGGAACAGTGGGATACCAGGGAATATTGCTATCTGGCCTTCTGGGAGGACCGATGGGAATTACCGGGACTCGGGCTCACCAGTATGGAGTCTGGAGGTAGACCACCTGATCTAAAACCCCAATTCAGCCACTTCCTAACTTTTTCTTATATGCCAGGAACATCCGAAACACTTCACACAAAATATCTGATTTAATCCTCACTACAACCCACTGAAGGGGTATTTTTTTTTTTAAGAGAGGGAGGTGGGGGGCAGAAGGGAGAGAGACAGAATCCCAGGCAGGCTCCATGCCCAGCGCAGAGCCTGACACAGGGCTCAGTCCTGCGACCCTGAGATCATGACCTGAGCCGAAATCAAGAGTCAGATGCTTAGCCGACTGAGCCACCCAGGTGCCTCTAAAGGAGTACCGACTTTATCCCTATTTTACAGATGGGAAAATTTAGGCACAGAGAGGCCAATTAGCTTGCCTCCAGTTACACAGCTCGCAGGTTGAAGGGCTAGGCTCTAAAGGCAAGGAAAGTATACTTTCTTTGCTCTGCCCCTGACCGGCCGTATGTCCTTGAATCTTGTCACCTCGCTTCACTGTGCCTCAGTTTACCCAACTGGAATATAAGGTGAGGAATCCCTGTCCTACACCATCCGGGAGGTGTATGGTATGGCTGGAATGATATTATTGATAAGAAAGTGTTGGGGAATGGTTAATACGATATGCCAAAGGATATATTACCTTAGCCCATGAGGCTCACAGAGAAGAAATGAGGGCAGAACCTCTCCCTACCACATACCACCCCACATACAGGGGTTTCCTCCTGCTTATCCTTCATTTGCATAGTACAGACCCTCTGATCTCAGATGATCCAATCAGCTTTTATAACCGCTCATCAACTCTCAAACGGCCAACAGGAGTTGACACACTTTGGGGAATTTCCAGGACCCAAATTTACCCCATCTCCAGACATTATCTTCCTGATTTATAACCTACTTCTGGAATTAGTGAGTTTGAGACTTCCAAACTTCTTTCCTGAATCTCCCGCTAATTCAGGCAGAAGTAATAACATCAAGAGCCATTTCTTGGGCTTTGTTCTTATTACCTAATCTGCATAAGAAACCACCCCAAATCATAGAGTCTTAAAAGACAAACATTTATTTTGCTCACAGATCTGCAGTCAGGGCAGGGCTTGGTGGGGACAGTTCGTCTCTGCTCTACTCGGCATCCACTGCGGTGGCTCAGAGGTGGGGCCATTGGTCTCCCTCACTCTGGTGGGTGCCCACGGTGGGAAGACTCA
This sequence comes from Callorhinus ursinus, assembly GCF_003265705.2. Lineage (NCBI taxonomy): Eukaryota > Metazoa > Chordata > Mammalia > Carnivora > Otariidae > Callorhinus > Callorhinus ursinus. The sequence goes on from NW_027397065.1 coordinate 43,284,683, forward strand.
AACAGCTGGGCCCATGGCTCCAGATAGGCTAAATGCGAGAGGCGGGTTGGACGCTTATGACCTAGCCTCAGAAGTCAACACAGTGTTATTGCCATTGTGCGCTGTTGGCCAAGGCACATGCTGGTTCAAGAGGAGGGACTCTAAACACAGTGGTCAGTGAAGGAGTGTCACCCTCACATGGGAAAAAGAGCCTGTGGGAGGGTATCAATATCGATATGGCCATCTTTGGGCAATCCCCTCTGCCCCAGGCACTTACTATGTTCCCAGCATGGAGCCAAGTGCTTCAGAGTCATTATGGACTATCACTAAACTCACTCCCAAACCCTGTTCTAGTAGGCACTGTTATTTTATGAGAGGCAGGAAACTGAGATACAGGAAGGTCAGCAATTCACCCAAGTCACACACCAGCCTGTGGGGGAGCTGGGGATGGGCCCCAGGTGTTTCGACTATGAGGCCAGGGACACCCGTGCAAAGGTCCTGCTTCCATGAAGGAACACTCATTGCAGCCAGGTGGCCCAGTGATCGACTGTGGGAGCCTTGACACCAGCCTGCTGGGGTTCCCGTCCAAGCCCTCCCGTCACAAACGGCACAGCCTGGCACAAGCTTCTTCCCCTCTCCAAGCTGTGCTGTCTCCATCAGAAAAGTGGGAGTACCCACAGGGCCCACCCGCAAGGATGAATTGAGGTGACGCAGGTCAAATGCTTTGCACGTTGTCTGGAATCTGGTGAGGACTCTATAAATTTCAGCTGTTATTATTTTAGAATGGCTTGGGAAAGACATCTTAAAAAGACAAATCTAGGGGCGCCTGGGTTGCTCCATTGTTTAAACGTCTGCCTCCGACTCCGGTCATGATCCCAGGGTCCTGGGATCGAGTCCCACGTTGGGGTCCCTGCTCGGCGGGGAGCCTGATTCTCCCTCTCCCTCTGCCCCCCACTCGTGCTTGCTCTCTCTAGTTCTCTCTCTCTCTCTCTCAAATAAATAAATAAAATCTTTAAAAAAAAAAAAGACAAATCTGAAAAACTACTTCTACTACCAAAAATATGTGTCAGGCATCCTCCAGCCCAGCAAACACTTTTAGTTCTTCGGTGTCATTACTTATCCCTGTGTAGACAAGCCACCACCATGTACTGGCTCTGAAAGGCACACCACCCTCTCCCTCTCCGCCCCTTTGCTACACAAGGCAGGTGGTGCAGTCTGTAAGAGTTCCTTGTGTGTCCTTCCCGGGTGGACACCTGGGCTGACTCAGCTGGGAGGGTGTCCAGTGACTCATTAAGTATCAAAAGCTGATGAAATGTCCTCAGGCCTCAGGAAGGGAGCTAACACCCAGGAGACCCTCCTCACCCCAGGCTCCCAGTGGCTCTCAGGCAGGAGAACATGCAGGAAAATTAACTGGGTCTCCATATCAGCAGGGGTGTTAATCATTCTGCGCACACACGTCTCCAGCTTTAATAAGAAGAGTTTCAGCTCACTTCTGAATATTCATACTCAGGGCTAGCACTCCTCCCTCATCAGTTCCCACGGCTTTAATTACCAACCAGAGCTAATGAGTCCTAAACCCACATCTCCAATCCAGACTTCCAAACTTCTTTCCAGAGCGGAAACCTGCCTCCACCCAGATGGCCCCCACCTTGGACTCGTCTCCTTCCTGGGCCAGGCTCTCCTCCAAAATACGCAGCGAGGATTTCCCTGTTGCACCCAGTGGCCCCAACCAGAAATCCAGCTAACCTTGACACTCCCCTGCCCTGCCCCCGACAGGGAGCCCATCCTGCGGTTTCTACCTCCTGAGTCTCTTGTTCTTCTGCCAGATTCTCTTAGAGGGTATCCCAACCACTTCTAAACTCCTCTCCGTCCTTCAATTCTTTGCCCTCGCTGCTGTAAGAACTCTGTAAAATGCAAACATCAGCATCTTCCCTCTGTCTTAGCCTCTGCAGTGACTCTCCCTTGCCTTCAGAGAACGTCCATACTCCTTAACACAGCTCCTAAGATTTGGTGGATCTAGGCACTGCCCATCTGTTATGATCTGAACTGTGTCCGTCACCCCCAAATTCACATGTTGAAGCCCCAACCTCCAGTACCTCAGAATGGGATTGTATTTGGAGATGGAGCCTCTAAAGAGGCGATTAAGTTAAAATGGCATCATTAGGGTAGACTCTCATCCATCATGACTGGTGTCCTTATAAGACGCCTTCCAGTTTATGCTTCCCAGTGTGTGGTCCTTTGTCATGGTGGCCCTAGACGACTAACACACATGGCTCACCTCTACCTCACCACTGCCCCGTGGGTGAGATAGTGCGTTCCTGCTCTCCACTCCAAGCTTGGCCTTGCTCTTCCTTAAGGTTCTAACGCTCTTCCCCAGCCTCTTCATCTAGTCACCTCCTTCCAGATTTGACATTATTTCCTCCCGGAAGCCATCCCTGACCTCCATGGTTAAGTAGCTCCCAAAACAACCCTCAGCTCTGCCCCTCACAGCCCCGTATTATAACCATCCTTTTACT
>NW_027397065.1:43287577-43309462 GCF_003265705.2 Callorhinus ursinus
AAATAAATAAATAAATAAATAAATAAATAAATAAATAAAATCTTTAAAAATAAATAAGTTCATAAATATCTTAGTACAGATTCCCAACACAGTTCCTTTTGGGGGACCTAAGTTTCCAAGCAAAAGTGAGCCATTGTCTCATAAATCTGTTTTTTGGGCTTCCAGGCCGTCTGTAAAAGAAGGGGGAGCCTGGGGGCCCTAAACCGAATGTGCTGATACAGATTTGGCTCAGGTTCCCGGGCCCCCATTTAATGTGTAACAGCACGGTAAACTTATACCTCACTTCGGGTTTGTAGCCTCATGGCAGGGAAAAGCCAGCCCCCGAATTCCTGGCCCTCTCCAAAAATGGTCAGCAAAGAAAGCCCTCCAACTCTCCCGTACAGCGTGTGGCAGCAGGACACATATCCACCCTGGTCTTGACCACCAAGGTCAGCCGATAGAAGTGCTGTTCCCACCTCCACCGGTCAAGGGTGGGCCTGGGGTCCCTGGCGCCACGTGAACTGACCTGGGCATGTACAGAGCAGAGTGGCTTCACCTTCGAGCCCCTCTTTGGCTCTGAGTGTCCCCTGCCAGGTGTTAGACTTACTTGCATTTTATCCATACAGAGTGAATCTGGGTTCTCTGAATAATGACCTGCTTGTTTAGAAAAGAAAAGAACCTGATTCTAGCTCCCCCTGGAACTGGAAGGCAGGTCCAGATGCAGACAGATTCCACCCCACCAGCCCTCCTGCTTCCTTGCCTGGTTTGTTTTCCTCTATGTCACTTGTCAACATCACCTAACAGACTATGTATTCATTGTATTTGCCCACCCCACCCCCACCACCATCATCACCAGTAGAACGGGGGCACTATGAGGGCAAGGATTTTGTCTGTTTTCTTCCTTCTGTTTCTCTCATGCCCTGAACAGAGCCTGGTAGAGAATAGGTGCTTGGGGTATGTGGAGGGAATAGATGAATGACTGAATGAGGGAATGAATGCACACACACCCCTCTGCCCTCCCCCCACTTTCACTGCTACCTTGGAAATCCCCCTAATCCACAGCGGGAATCCCCTCCGTGCCCCTTACACCTAACCTTCCTCTAAATGAGATTTCCATTTGTGTGCTAAAATCAGTCCCCTGTCCATCTGTGAATATTGCCCCAGCCCTACAAATGTCCCTCCAGGGCCACAGTGGGTTCTGGTCACAGAAGTGAAATGAGCCAGGATTCCATGGATCCTAAAACCCACACAAACAGATCCACCAGTGCCCTGGATTTCCTACCCTCTATGGGTGGAGCGCCAGGGAGACAAGTGCGTGAGGCCAGGACCTCAGCCGTGGAGGTACAGTGGGTACTCAGGGTCCATCAGCACCTGCTGCCTCAAGACAGACTTGGGGCAGGGGGTGGGAGCAGCAGAGAGCACTGGACCAGAAGTCAGGATCTGGCCTCCAGGCTGGCTCACCAACCTCGAGCCCTGACAAGTAGGTCAGACTTCCTGAGCCGAGAGACCTCTCTGGCGCCATGGTGAGAAGCAGGAGAAGCAGAGGAGAGGGGAGCCGTACCGTGGTGAGTGGCTCAGGCTGGGATCCAATCCTCCATCCACCACTTGCTAGCTACGTGATCTCCTGCAGGCTTCCAAACTGACCTCAGGCCTCATTATTATCCCAGGGTCCAGCATGTGGTTAACAAGCCATGATTATTAAATGTAAAAGAATGCGAGAGAGTAACCTGATCCCAGGAAGAAGGGTGTGAAAAGGTGGGTGTGGTACGAAGGTACAGTCTCACTGTAATTATCTGGGAATCTGAAAATTGTCCTGTTCCCTGCTAATCTCGCCCTCCCGGCCCCCACACATTTCAGGGGGGAAAGCAGGGTGGGGGCAGACACTGGTATGCTGCTTTGGGCATGGTTGGGCTGCTGGACCTGGAATCCTCCCAGAAGCTTCGGGTACTAAGCCTTCCCTCAGTCAGTGATGGACTTGAGATCCATATGTGATCTCCACCTTGAAAAGGCTCTGGAGTTAGACAGATGGCAGTTCAAATCCCAGCTCTACCTCTTATCTGTGTGACCTTAGCCAAATTAATTACCTCCCCTGTACCCACGTTCCTCCTCTGTAAAATGCAAATAATAAGAGGTAGCACCTACCTCCTACGGGGATGCATTATTGATACATCCATGTCCCCAAAACAAACCCCATGCTTTCCAGCCTCTCTGCTTCGGTCCTGGTGGTTCCTTCACCTGTAATGCCCCCTTCCCTCCTCGTCCCGGCCCCCTGAAACCCAAACTAATCGTCAGGGCCGTGTTCCAACGACACCACCTCCGTAAAGTTTCCCCAGGTCTCTCTGTCATGTGTCGTCTCCTTCTTTTCAACCTTGCTGACACGCTCGCTACCCCTTTCTGTGAAGTCATCTTGGAATACTGTCGCCTCCTTCTCAACAGTAAGCTCTGGAGTCAGACCTAGATTTGCCTCCAGCTTCGCCCCTTGATAGCCGTGTGATATCGGCCAAGTCACTTAAATTCTCTGCTCCTCAGTCTCCTCACCTGTAAAAAGGCCATGCTGAAACACCTAGCTTCTAAGGTGTGTGGTAAGAACTCAAGGGGATAATGCATATGAAACACTGAGCACAGAGCATAGCGCATCATGTGTGCCAGGAAATGTTATTATAATTGTAACGATCATTAGCACAAAGGAGGTGTTGAGTCTGAAAGGCTGCCATTTGAAATTCATTCCTTTGGGTCTCTCTTCAGTGCGGGTTCCTTCTCAAATGTGATCTTGGGGTTAGTCGCGGTGGTCCCAGGGAAGGAGCAACTGGCTCACACTCACTCAAGACCTAGCTGTTCTTTTGACAACCGACATTTTGGTGCCTGATGTAAATGGAGAGAAGAGAAGGGGCTGGGAGAAGAAGCTGGAAGGAGCTCCAAGGGAGACCTGTGCCTATTTCTCAGTCTTATGTTGGACCTTAGTGCCAAGCCAAAGGGGGTAGAACATGGAAGATGGCCACCATGTATTGAGGGCCCAGCAGGAGGCACCTTTCCACAGGTTCTCTCTTTGAATCTCATGACAGACCTGCAGTGTCATTTGTCCCCCTGTTTTCTAGTTGACAACTCTGACCTCAAAGATGTAAAGCCATTAACCCAAGGTCACACAGCTGGTAGCAACATAGCTCAGATTGAAACCCAGGTCTATCTTACTGTGGGGCTCATGGAGAGAAGAGGGGGGCAGAAGAAAGAAGGGAGAGAATATTTATCCACGGAGAGCACACACCTCCATGATAAGGCAGAGAAAACAATCTGTGAAAATGTATGGTGTTATTTATGGAAAATTAATTCAGCATAAGACTTCATCATAATACCATTTCTCGAAACATTAACTCCCATCAATGTTGTAAAAGTCTGGGAAGCTATAAAATGTCTTTTTTTTTTTTTAACCTCCTATTATCTATAAACATCCACATTTCAGGCTGACCAAGATTTCCCCTCCTCCCCTCTTAATCTGTTGATTTTAAATCTAGAAAGGTCAAGGGTAGGCCCACGTGTTACTGTGGCTGGAGGAAGGTTCCCACCAGCCTACAAGCCCAGGGGAAAGCAACGCTCATTTTAATTGCTCTGTGAATTAGAGCCTCCCCTTTTGATTTAAATCCATAGCCACAAATGTATTCTTTTCTCCAGTCCTAGAAACGCAGTGAAGCCTTGTTCTTTCTCTTGTCCGATATCGCCCTCTAGTGGTCTGTACTTGAAACTAGAGAGCATAAACCCACCAGAGACAAGTGTGCCACTCAGCCCTTTTCACTCCCTCACCCACCCGAGCGCGCAGTCAGCCATCCTTCTGGCCATCACTGCCTGTGAGCCTACTGTGTGTCAGGCAGCAGCAACAAGGATTCTGGGATGCCCTGAGAGCTTAGCGATTCGCTTGCTAATGTGGAACTTGAGGGAGGGTCTAGGGAAAATGGCTCTCGGATCTGGAGCCTGGAGAACTGGGTTGGAATCCCGGCTCCACCACTTAAAGCCCAAGCAACTCTTGGGATGGAGGTCAGCTCCCCGCTGGACGTGTTTCATCGCCACAGAGCCGGTAGTTTAACCAACGTGTCCAACCTCAAGGTAGACAATATTAGATTCATCCTATCTTTATTCAATCTTTATTTTCCCGACAAAGTCACCCCTCTCCTCTTGGAGCACACCTAGTTTTTGTGACAGAGGACAGGCAGAGGTGCTAGTGGGTAAGCTCAGATCATGGCTTCAGGAGCCCTGGGTTCGAATCCCCATTCTTCCAGTTACCTACCTTGTTACCTTGAACAAACTACTTAACCTCTCTCAGTCTATTCATTCTTGTCTGTTAAATGGGCACAGTCATAAGATTCCACAAGATAACTCAGGTTCCTGAAATCTGGTGTAAGCAAAATCCCCTGAGGATCTTGTTAAACAGGCTAGCCTCTTCTCAGACGTATTGGTCCAGAATCTCTGAAAATGGTCGCGGGTATCTGAGCAGTAACGGAGGCGGCCAGGTGATGCTGATGTTCACAGCCTTTGACAACAAGGGAAGGTACGGCAGCCCTCTGTCCTCAAGCTTGGCCACACAGTAGAATCTTTAAAAACACTGATGCTGGGCGCCTGGGTGGCTCAGTCATTAAGCGTCTGCCTTCAGCTCAGGTCATGATCCCAGGGTCCTGGGATCGAGTCCCACATCGGGCTCCCTGCTCTGTGGGAAGCCTGCTTCTCCCTCTCCCACTCCCCCTGCTTGTGTTCCTGCTCTTGCTATGTCTCTCTCTGTCAAATAAATAAATAAAATCTTTAAATAAATAAATAAATAAATAGAATAAAAATGCTGATGCCCACTCCCACTAGGTTCTCACAGAACTGGTCCAGGCGAGTCTGGCACTGGGATTTTTAAGAATTCCTGGGGTGATACTCATGTGCGGGCCAGGGTTGAAAACCACTGCCTTAGCCCAGTGCCTAATACACAGTAGGTACTTAATAAATGTTAAAAGAAGCCCCACCAACACATCCACATCATGACTCAAATGCCTTGACTCAACAATAACAACTCGTGAGCCTCTGTCAGGTGCCAGGCTTTGGCGATAGAACTGCCATCAAACCAAAACAGAAAGATAAGAATCTCTATCCTCGGGGAGATCACAATAATGCAGCAGGGCCAATTTGCCCTTTGACACTGTGCCCCCCCCAAAATTACAAAGCCAGCCCAAGAAGCAGGGGCTGTATATCATGCAGGGCCTTCTGGCTCATGGTAAGAGCTTCCCCTTTGAGATGGAAGGTCATCACACCACCTGCCATTATCCGTCTCAGAAAAAAAAAAAAAAAGATTTTGAGATGCCCTTGCACCTTCCAGAAAAGTGACTATCTGATGGTAAGATTTCAGTCAGAGACCAGGAAATGGGGCAGGTGCTTATCTGGGGCAGCAAGACCGACCCTGACTTACTGCATCCCGGTGTCTGCCTATTCCCCCTTGAGGAAGGCGGTCTGAGCTGGCGATGGACGACCATAGCCTGGAGCTTCCCTCCTGCGCCTTCCACCCACTGGCCTGCAGCCTGCAGCCTCCCTCCTCTCGGCTGACTCATCGGGCCTGGGATTTCCAAGCTGTACAGACAAATGGGAATACTTACTCTTAGGATTTGAGTTTTGCACCTGCTCCCCTTGGCTGGGGCTGAGCCTACCTCAGAGGCCAGGGATATAGAGGGTGCAGGGGAAACCCTTTTTTATCATGGTAGCTCTTCCGCCAACCCCCAGCTGCTCATTAGCACCTATGAATGAGACCAGGGAAACCCAGGGAAATCTTGTGAAATCACGGAGCGTGGGAGGAGGGAGGATAGAGAGGCCTCTCCTGGTCTTCCAACCTAAAATAACTGCCTCCATCACTCTCTCTCCTCTCCTGGCATTATGTTTATTCATAGCACCTATCACAAGCTGACACTTTACTCTATGTTTGTTTACTTCTTGCGGTCTGCCTTCCCCCACTGGAATGTAAATGCACTGTCTTCAGCATCAGGCCTTGTGTGACACCTAGAGGGATGTTTCTTAACTATTATTTGTTGACTGAGGGAACGAAGGACTGAATGAATGACTCCGGTCAACACCATCTTTGCAGCTACTTACCACTCCAGCAAGTAGAATTAGGAGTGGAGGGAAGGAGAGCACAATGGGCATGTGGAAATAGAACAGCAGAGTCCGTCCTTCCCTCCAGCATTGAAGAAAGGCACTGACTTGTCATCTCTTACAGGTGGACAATGAGTTAAGTGAATTTGCAGGGCTTTCTCCCTGGAAGGGGGAGGGGGAGGACGTGCCAGGAGCCCCAGATGGGGATCAAATGGGAGCACAAATGGGAAGCCCAAGTGACACCATCAGGCATGTCCTGTTGTGCCTGCTGGGGGGGTTTTTTGTTTGTTTGTTTGTTTTGATTGCTCGGTTTTTGTTTTTCTGCAAATGATGTGATTCCACATTTAAAACCCAGCCTCCCTGGAAAAGCTGGCTGGCAATGAATGATGGAGCCCCATCCCCTGTGGGCATCGGTGGCCTGTTGCTACGGGGTGGCCCGCCCTTTTACCCAGGCAGGGTTCTCCAGAACCATCTCCCCGGGCTGCCCTACTACCCAGAGGCTTTGAATTGCTTACCCCTCCTCTCCCTGCCCTCCTGGCTGTGCTCCCACTCCTGGGCTGGGGGACCTCCATGCCTGCTCCCAGGGGCTGAATCCAGCCAGGTTTCAGTGGGCAGCAGAAGTCGCCAGTGGGCAGACCCACAGCTGCCAGGCAGGGTGCAGCCTCCCAGACCTGTCTGCTGAGCCACAGCCCTAAGCGGCCAAGGTCACCTGGGGGACACCCGGCATTTCTCCAGTGCAACCACATGGCAAGCCGAGGAGGGGGTGACTGTTCTTTTCTTCCCTCATGTGGCTTCTAAGAATTTGGCCACCAGGGTGATTTTATTCAGGTCACCTTCCCCACCTCTAGACACCAACAACCCCCCCTTTCTGCTTAGCCTGGCAGACATAAACCCCCAGTCTTCATGATCTGCGATCCCCTCTTCCCTTTACCCCCCCCTTCAATTTCTCAACCCATCTTCTCCCTTTTCATTTTTCTCTGTGGCCACAATCCTGCAGCCCTGCAGATCTACTCGGTCATCTCCAGCACGCAGCCTCTTCCTTCTTGTTATTCATATTCTTGAGAATAACGGATAATAAATAAGACCTTGCTTTCCAAGGGCTTTCATACCACCAACCCAGAGCCTCACAAGAACCACGTAAGGTGAATAGTGACACGCAGAGCTTAAGTGACTTGTCTATGATCAGCAGCTAGTTAGTGGCTGTGCCAAGTCGGGGACCTACTTTAAGTGCCGTTATTTACACCTTATCGGGAGATTATCATTTTAAAAAGGAAATGAGTGAAAATGACAGTCTAGGTTTTAAAGTATGACGGTATTATATTTCAAGGGCAAAATTTTATTCCCCCTCCTTAGTATTATAATTAAAGTAAATGGAGTAAGATTTGGTTTTATATTTGCCTTTCAAACAACCTGCACTGCTCTGCAGAAAGGAAAGCCATCTGCTCATTTCTTCACTGCGTTGAACACCTACTCATTCACTCAGTCAGCAGTTCTGGGTTGTATTCTCCCTACGTGCCAGACCCAGGGCTTGACCCAAGGCACGCGCTGGTGAGCAAAGTGGGCCCGGCCTTGCCCTCACGCACCCAGAGTCTAGTGGTGAAGTCGAGGCACGGAGGTTCACAACAAGAATGTGCCATCGGAAATATGCCGAGCGCCAGGAAGGAGGCACCTGGGCTCTGGCAACTCCTAGCAGAGAAATTTGACCCAGTCCAGGAGCTCAGGGAGGGCTTCCCAGGGAAGTGAGCATTGTCCCAGGAGGGGAAAGATGAGACTTTGACACAGGGAAGATGAAAAGGAAAGGACTTTGTAGAAGAGGGAGCAGCACGTGCAATGTGCTGTTGCTGGAGGGAGGACTAGCACTTTCAGGAAACTGAGAAATTGGAGGAGTGACACCTGGATGACTCGGGCCTTGTGGCTCCAGGTAGGGGTCTTGGTCTCCTCCCAGAGAGCATGACAAACTGCTCAAAGCAGGGACTGACAGAATCAGGTTAAGACCAGTTAGGTGCTGAGAATTTTGGATGGCACCAGGGAGAGGAATGTCTCAAACTTCAAAGAACTTTCCATCACTTTCTTTAGCATTAATGAAGCCCTGCTCAAAACTAGGACATTGATTTTCTCAGAAATATAAGTACCACTCTTAAGCTAACAATATTAATAATAAGTACCTACTTTATATATGTGATTTCATGTAATGCTTGCTTCACCACAATTCATAAGACAGGCGGCATTATTTCCCCCCATTTACAGATGAGGAAACTGAAGTTCAGAAGGGTTAGTAACTTGCCCAAGGTCATACAGCTACTGGTTGATCCAAAGTTCAAACTCAGCAGACTGTCTAAATGCTGGCTCTGTCATCTCTAGGCTCCATAATCTTAAGAATCTTTACCCAGAAATTCAAGGGCAGCCAACATGACATGTCTAAAGAGTTTGTCACCCCTGGGATATCAGGGTCAACAATGGGCTACACTTTGCCAAAGCCAATGGCCAAACCTCTCCTTGTCTTACTTGACCTTCAGTAGCAATGACCTGGTGATCACCTCTCCTTCTTGAAACATGTTCTTCTTTAACTATCATCTTGTTGTCCTCCTACCCCCTGCTTGTTCCTGCTCAGTTTCCTCTGCTAGCTACCCTTCCACAGCCCACCCTTTAATCGCGAAACTCGCCAAAGCTCTGCCCTTGGCCATTTTCCTATGCACAGTCCTTCATTTGATGATCTTATCCAGCCCAGGGCTTTCAACTGCACCTATATGCTGATGTTACAGTATATATACCCCTCCTCTCCCTACCCCTCCCCTGGTGGTGTTTCCCCGTGGTGGTTGAATTGACCTTGCAGGTTCGTCCTGGATCCCCACCCCCCAAACCCTGTCCTGCCCCTTGATGTCCCCGTCTTAGCAAAGAACCCTTCCCTGCACTTTGTTGCTCAGGCCAAAAATCCAGGTCTTGTCATTGATCAGTATCTTTCTCACGTTTCACATCCAACCCCTCAACAAGTCCCATTGTTTTGCCTTCAAAATATACCCTGAATCCAACCACTGCTACCACATTAGTCTGAGCGATCATTTTTCTATAAATTATTTTTTAGATTTTATTCATTTTTTTTGAGAGAGAGAGAGCATGTGCACATGAGCGGGGGGGGGTGCGGAGGGAGAGGGAGAAAGAAAGATGATCTCAAGCAGACTCGCCACCGAGCACAGAGCCCAACATAGGGCTCAATCCCACAACCCTGAGATCACGGCCCAAGCTGAAACCAAGAGTCAGATGCTCAACCAACTGAGCCATCCAGGTACCCCAGTCATTTTTTTCTCCCCTGGATTATTATAGTCACCTCCTCACTGGTCCTTCTGCTTCTCTCCATGCTCCCCCACAGCAGTCAGCGTGCAGGTGCTTAGTTTGGGCACATAGAGTCTGATCTGGGTTCAGATGTCGGCTCAGCCCTGGGGCAAGCCACTCAAACTCTATTTCCCCATCTCTCAACCAGGGGTAATAAAACCTATGTCAGAATATTGCTTGAGTATTCGGTGAGATGTTTACCCTGATTCCTGGTTTCATAATGAGCACTCAATAAATATGAGTTATTGTTTCATGCTTCTCAGATTTCCTTGAGGCTGCCCCCATCCCCCATCCCCACCCCACGATGAGCATCAGTTGATGCTGATGCTGGTCAGTAAACAACACAATGCCTAATTCGTTATGTGCCAGCTTCTCGAGTCTTCTTTGCCAGCCTGTGGTGGCCACTGGGCACTGTTCCAGGCTCCATCGCTTGGTGTCGGTTAACCATCAGGGACGGGCACCAAGGCCTAGGGGCAGAGTTTCAAAACGTGAACTGACATGGGGTCTGGACAGAAGTTTCCCTCACTCCTGATGACACCATTCCCCGAAACACCTATCCACCCAGACCCAGAGGGGAGCCGTGATGTGCAGCCTCCAGCTCTGAGGCAAGATTTCCTGGAAGAACCAAAGTCTTGGTCAAGAGAGGAGGTGGGTGTGGCCAGGGCAGAGCCATTGTTCATGATGTTTCTGTCCCACTGTGGGATTTCCAAACTATGAAGACAAAAATTCTCATCCTTTGGAAGACAGCGGACCCAAACAGCGCAGGCTGGGGGGGCCCTGCCCTCTGGGGCCCATGTGCCCCTTCTCCCATCTTTTCTCCCTCCTTCCCGGAAGGCGGGGCTCAGGCTGCAGGGTCCAGCCTGCTCTGCTGCTTGTTGGCCGTGTGACCTGGAGCAACCGTGGACCCTTGTCGAACCTCAGTTTCTCCATCTACAAAATGGAGACCCATCCTAGGAGCTGTGACCGTCACAAAAACAACCAGCATCGTATCTGAAAAGGGAGAGGCAGCATAGGTCAGCAGTACCGAGGATGGCCTCTGGCATTTGAGACCCGACAAGTTACCTCATCTCTCAGTTTCACTTGTAAGATGGGGATAATAACTTTCCTCCCTCGATGACACGCGGTGGGAACCAAAGGTGATGACACAGGTCAAGAGCCTCGAACAGAGGCTGCAATTAGAAAGTGCCCACAATGGCTGTTATGTCCACCCACTTCCTAGGGCCTTCAGGAAACTGATTGTGCAAGGAGCCTGGGTCCCCAGGGAGGGAGGTCCCAAGGTCAGATGGAAGACAAACCCATTACACGCTCCCTTCCAAGGAGGGTTCATTGCAATTTTCTTGTTTCCCACAGTGTTTTGCAACTGCTAGTGAACTAATTCCCTCCAGAAGAGGCTGCTGGGACCTGCATGGATAAGCGTTCCCACAGAGCTGCAGGGGAAGACCCTCAGGCAGACACCATCCATATCATCTACTCCTAACTCTCATGCACTATAAGCATGCAAAGCAAACTGGTTTCAAAGAGCATCTGGCCTCCCGCCTCTGATTCATCCTCCACACGACAGCCAGACTAGGCTTGCTGACCTGCAGCATTCAGTGGTGCCTGTCCTACCCCTGCTCTACCACCTGTCATGGCTCCCTAGGACCCCAGGAGAGAGTCCAAGCCCCTACCTGGTCTTGAGATTCTCACACAATCTGCCTCCAGCCCCATTCTCTGCTGCTCTCTTTCCAACTTGCCTCCCCCTTCTCCTCCCCTCTACACTCCATGGCCACTCTGCAGTACTTACTGCCCCAAAAGGAATGTCCAGAACTTTGTGCTTTTTCTCAGTCGGGTTGCTCAGTCTGGGATGCCCTCTCACCTCTGGCAAATGCCTACTGATCGCTCAGGACCCAGTTTAAATGCCACCTCTTCTGGGAAGCCTGCCCTGACTTGGGAAGTTAGCACTTTACTTGCACTTCATACAAATCTTTGTCAAAGCCAGTGGTATGTTGGTAAATGCTTAACAGCAGCTCTCTGGGGAGGCAGGATGCGAGGAGAGCAATGATTTGGGATGCTTGCCAACTTCCATGGTGTAAATGCTCTCACCTATAGTGAAATTTCAAGCTACAACAATTTAATACTCAGCTTGCAAATTTCCTACAAATCTAACAATTGGCCCTCATGAGCAAGTACAAGCTGGCTCTAGCCTATCACGTGAGATGACTTTTTTCCATGCTTCTTAGTGGATTCTGCATTCCCTTCAGATAAAGTCCAAACTCCTTAACAGAGGTAACATGCATGCAAACCCTCAAGTACAGAGACCCTGAGGCAGGAGTGGGCTTGCAGTGTTAAAGGTCAGTGTAGCTAGAGCAGAATTGTGAGGACTTGGACATTCTGAGCACATGGGAAGCTATTGGAGGGTCTGAGCAGAGTGGGAACACGATCTGATGTGTTTTATTTTATTTTTATTTTGGTTTTAAGATTTTATTTATTTATTTGAGAGAGAGAGAATGAGAGAGAGAGAGCACGAGAGGGTAGAGGGTCAAAGGGAGAAGCAGACTCCCCGCCAAGCAGGGAGCCCGATGTGGGGCTCGGTCCCGGGACTCCAGGATCATGACCTGAGCCGAAGGCAGTCGCTTAACTAACTGAGCCACCCAGGCGCCCTCAATCTGATGTGTTTTAAAAGGATCACTGTTAACAGCACCAATCAGGAGCCAGATGACCAGCCCAGCCCCACCGCTGACTAGATGGGTGACCTCGGACCTTGAGCAGGTACTCTTCTCCTGGGGCTGTTATAAGAATCCAGGTGAGTTGAGTCTGTACTCAGACTTGTGCCTGACACCTAGTGAGCACTATTTAAGCATTTGTTTAAAAATATAAAAAAAGACAATCTGCAAACAAGGTAATCCCACCAAAGGATCATTCTGTGGAGGACAGAGTGACTGGAGTCAAGGATGGAAACAGGGAGACCAGGTAGAAGGCTAAAATGCAGGCGGGAGACCCTGGAGGCTTGGAGCAGGGGCAGCGGAGGTGCCGGAGAAGGTGGGGGCAACCTGCCAACAGCATTTCGAGGCTGTGCAAGAAGGGAGCCGAAGATGATGCCCAGGTTTTTGGCTTGAGCAGAGGGAAAGCTGAGTTGCATTCACGGAGATGGGGTAATCACCATGGGAAGAGCAGGTGTTGGGTAGAGAGTGGATGGGCTGGGGACATGAACAAGGTCTTCTTGAAGCCATGACCACATTTTCCATGCCAGATCCATGGACGCCGCCATGTGACATTACAAATGAATGGGCACTAACCCATGCAGGACTCAGGAATGCAGTACGAGTTTAGAGGAGAGAGGTCAGTAAAGGCCAAGGCAAGCCTTTGACTCATGCTTTAACAAGAAACAGTAACAACATGAATGGATTCTTGCTGTCCTCATTTCACTGAAGAGGAGGCTGAGCCTCGGGGAGAAAGAACGAGCTCTCCACCAATGCAGCTCCAGGGACGTGGTGTTCTGAACTGAACAGCACTCTGCCTGACCCCAGCACCTGGGTTCGTGACCTCCAGACCCACCCCCTGACCTGAAGGGTCAGACTAACACAAGCACCGAGAGGATTGGCATGTCTCCCTCAGCAATGCTGGAATAAGCATTTTGGGGCGTCTCTGTGAGTTTCTGCTCTCTAAGAATCTGTAGAAGCTGAGGCCCAGAAGGACAGGAAGGAATGGCTCATCAAAAGGCACGGGTGAGGGTTGTTCCCTGCCCCAGAATGCCTGCTCACTTGCTGGCTCGTGGCCACATCACGGGTACAGAGGTGAGCCGGCCCATGAGTAGCCCAACCATCTGGCAAAGAAGACACATGACAAGACACGGCTGAATGCCCTGGCAGGATGAACCCAGACACACAGAAAATGCATGGCCAGATGCTTTGTGGTAATACACACAGAGGATAGGTTCCCCAGAACCCAGGAGAGCCGGAGTGTCCACGGTCTGGGGTGGCTCTGGGGTCTCGGAACCAAGGGGATCCGGTTGAAGGGTCATTCTGTGGGACCCCCGTCCCCTCTTGCCTGTGCTCTGTGGGAGTGGTTAGAGCTCAAGGCTCATGCTGGACAGACCTGGTTACAAATCCAGCCCTGTAATCCCAGGGGCGTGACTTAAGCTGTCGGAGCTTTAATTTCCCCCATCTGTCAACTGGAGTTGACGGTGGGATTGATGTCATAGGGTCATTAGAATTAAATGCCTCACTCCTCACAAAGTGTGGAGAATGACCACAGGCACGGACGTTGCATCCAGTCAGCGATAATTGCCATTGTGGGTGGAAATACTCTGACCATTTTTATTCTCCAAATTCTACCACACATCCAGCCTCTCAATTTCCTGGCACAAAGCAGTAACCATTATCTCTTTACACCTCAGAATAATTGAGGGACTTCCCAGAGAGACAAAGCAAGGTGAAAGTCCGGTCTGGACCTTGTGTTTACAGGGAACAGATGAGCAGACGCCAGGGTGGTTTGGATTTGGTCATTTGCGCAATTATCCAACAACTGCGTACTGAGGGACCATTGTGTGCAGGCCCTGCTCTGTCTCCTGGGACCCACGGTGGATAGGACAGAGACGGCCCCTGCCTTCGAGGACTTCACATTCTAGAGCAGCGCCACCCAACAGAAGTATCACGTGAGTGCCTACACGGCCTCAGTTTTCTGGTGCAATAAACTTCTCTTAAAAGGTGTAATACACTGGGTGTTATATGCAAACAATGAATCATGGAACACTACATCAAAAACTAATGATGTAATGTATGGTGATTAACATAACATAATAAAATAAAATTTAAAAAAAGGGGCAATAAACTTTCATGATATATTTTATTTAGCCTAATTCTGTAAATTCAAAACATGGTCACTTCAACATGCAGTCAATATTAAAAATTATTCATGATATATTTTGCATTCTTTTTGTATTAGGTGTTGTAAACCCAGTGTGTATTTGACACACACAGCACACGTGAGCTCAGACTAGCCACACTTCAGAGCAGTTCTCCAGTGTGTGTGTTCAGGCGGGGGTAGGGGATGTCAGCTAGATTGGATCAGAAAGACAGTGAGGGCTGTGGGGTTGGGGGAACCAAAGCGTGTTCATCTCTGCACCCTGCTGTCTAGCGCAGAGGAGGCACTGTGTAGGCCTTGGGTGAATGCATGCAGGGTGAGTGCAAATACCACGGGCTTGGGGGTGCCGGGGTTTCAATCCCATTGACTGTGACATTCAGCGAGTTGCTTAAGCTCTCTGCGCCTCGTGTCCTTATTTGGAAAATGGGAACATAAGGGTTGCTCCTCAGTGGGTCTTGTGAGGATTAAATGGGTGAATAGATAAAGAGTGCTCAGAATGTGAGAATTCTAGCTCACAGTTATCTGCACGTGTCTGCTCCGCTCGCCCCTCCACCTAGGGCTCCTGCAACAAAGCACCACGAACTGGGTGGCTTAAAGCAACAGAAATTTATTCTCTCGCATTATTCTTCTGGAGGCCAGAAGTCCAAGATCAAGGAGTCTTCGGGACTGTGCTCTCTCCAGAGTCTGTAGGGGAGAATTTGTCCCTTGCCCTTTTCCCTGCTCCTGGTGTTGTCAGCAGTCCTGGTCCTCCTTGGCTCCTGGATGCATCCCCGGACCCTTTGCCTTGGCACATGGCGTGTCCCTGCGTGTCGGGCTGCACGGGGCATTCTTTTCTCAGCATTCGCCTGTCTCTGTGCCTCTTCTCTTCCTCTAAGGACAACGGTCATATTGGATTAAGGGCCACCCTACTCCAGTGTGACTTCCTCTTCATTTACAGCTTGATGACATCTGTAAAGACCTTATTTCCAACTAGGGTCCCCTTCACAGGTAATAGGGGGCAGGACTTCAACACATCTTTTGGAGGACACCATGCAACCCACATGGGGTTATTGTGAGGATTAGACCATCCAGTGTGTATAAATGCCCTGCTAGCTCCCAGATACTCCCCCTTGAGGCCACATCAGATCTCTTCTGCCGGCACCAGGGACACAGTGCTTGCCCGTCAGGTTGCTACCAGTGACTTCCGGCCCCACTCAACACTCCCAGCTCTGACTCAGATATGTTGCCCGCCACAGGGCACGTGACTCCAGCTAGAAGTGCATGAGCGTTACCTCCGCCTGCAGTGAGCCTGGGCCACTGAGGGATCCGAAATGGGAGAGAACCAGAAAGTACATTTCCTCTCCATCCCTTGACCCCCCACAGGACACTGGGGGGACTGAGCTCCGTGAGGCCCCCCTGAGGCTGTCCAGTGAGATGCTGCCTCAGCCGGGCTTGCTACAGGTCTCCTGTGTGATAACACCTTCCATTGTATTCTTCTCCACCCAGCGCTGCTCGCTACTCTTCCCTTCATGCCTGGTTCCCCGGGGCTGCACCCCTCCCTACTCTCAAACTTGCTCTTCTACAGAATCTGGACTGAAATATTCAATGAATGGCAGTTCCGTTGTCTCAGACTCAGCCCAACTGATGTCACCTCCTCTAGAAAGCTCTGATATACCCCCATTCTTAGCCAGTTTCCTCCAAGCTCTGATAGCACCTTCTATACTTAGGTCTATAATAGCACTTAGAAGATCCTATTACCGTTACTTGCGTCCTTGCCCGTCTCCCCCACTGGACTGTGACTCTTTCCATGGACCACTCTCTATTCGTCATTGGAACCTCAGCACCGAGCACTCAGATATTTGAAAACTGAAGTTTTATGATTCGAGTAGTTATCATCTGCTGATACCATGGGGTGGGAGGAGTCTATAATATCTCTCCCACTCGCTTCCACCCTGCCCCTGAGAAAATGCCTCTTCTATCCGCTCACTGATGCTGGAAATTCCTTTCCAAGAGTCAAGTGTCACAATGAGATAAGATGTAAAATGCAAATATCTCTCTTAGAGAAAATGTAAGTCCTTAAATTCTCACTAAAATGTCAATGACTGATAGGGTGGTGCTTTTCTGACAGAGTTATGAGGGGACACAGGGGCATTTTATTCCACACAGAACTGATACCATACATGCAGAAAAGAGCTCTGGGGCGATCTAAAGGGGTGAAGGGTATACCCCACCCTCAAGTGAGCTCTGCCATTTATCTGCTATAGGGCCCCAAACCCTACTCCCCCATGGATCAAGTCTATGATTCAGTAAAGGAAAATTTCCCAGAAGCCAGAAGGCCTGATTCTTTCACTGGCATTTCTGCTTGCTAGTTGTGTGATTTTGGGCAAAGCCCTTCCCCTTTCAGTTCCTTTAAATTTAAAATTAAGATGGTGTTGGGGGGGGGATACATTCTCTGGCTTCTTTTTAGAGCCACTGGAAAAAATCAAATAAGTAACACAGGTGAACCTGCTTTCTAATATGTGAAGCAATTTACAGGTGTGAAGAATTTAATATTTTTAAATCTGTAATAAAGACCTTCTTGACAGAAGGACCGTCCTTCACAGAAACCTGCAACTCTCAGGGGAGAGTCCTTTCTGTGTGACTCCCAGCCACCCACACTTGTAGGTGTGATTCTGCCTTTAGGGCCCAGAGGGCCAGGAGTCCACCTGCCTTTCAGGCTAAGGGGAGCTCTCGTCATCCGAGGCATGACCTCACCCACACTTGTCGCCCGAGCCGCAAGAGGAGGATGTGGCCTCCAGGCCTTTCTCCTGGAGTCATCGGGCTCCTTGCAAGTGACTACAATTCTGCCTGAGTAGGAAGCTACACAGAACTTGATTCTTGGCTCAGGTTTAACTCAAGGGGGTGTTTGCTAGATATATATTTTTTCTTTTGGCGGAAAGTTTAAATGAAGAAATGAGAAATGAAAAGGATCACAGTGTGAAATCAGAAAAGTAAAAGCCAATACAGTGTCTCCTGCGGGGGTTGTTTCTGTTCTCTCTAGAAAACACCCCAACATTTAGACTTTTCCTTTCTAACTCTGGATTTGTCATCACATATCCTCATTTCTGCTAAGTTCCATTAATTGAGGTAATTACAAAGGTCCGTCCAGGTTTGAGGGGAGAGAACGTTGGCCCTGTCTCCTTCAACAAAGATGTGTCATGTTACAAAAATGTGCCATCAGGGGCACCTGGGTGGCTCAGTTGTTTAAGCGTCTGACTCTTGATTTTAGCTCAAGAGATGATCTCAGGGTCACGAGATCGAGTCCCGCAACAGGCTCCATGCTGAGTGTGGGGCCTGCTTAAGATTCTCTCTCTCCCTCCCCTCCACTTGCAAAAAAAAAAAAAAAATGTTCCATTAAAGAGAAGCATGTAGGATGAGTTACATGTTGGAGTGGCCATCTTTGGAAAATACTATCTGCCACCCTAGCTTTTTAATGAAGGGGGAAAAGCTCTCATTAAATACTATTAAGTCAGGCTGAAAAACATGTGAAGTAGTGAATTATTATAAGCATGAATATTTTAAGAAAACAGCATGCTTACCAAAGCATCCCCTTAGAATATATTTTAATGGTAATAATAATGATGATGTTAAGTGCTTCTCAACCTACAAAGTGTCTCTCCATCATGGTCTCCTTGAATCCAGCAAGACTGGGAAGCAGAAGCATCCACTTCCCAGGTAAGGAGACTGAGGCCCACAGCAGCAGGTACCTTGCCCCGCATCACACACAGGTTAGTGACAGTAGCGGGGCCTGAACCCAGGGCTTCTGACTCAGACTGTGGTATCCTTTCCACGTCTGACCAGCAGCCAGGTTGAGTGATATAAAGCACACATTTCAGAGAGCTCAGAAGTTTATAAGAAACTTCTAGTCCCATAATTGAGTTCCAGACATGGCTTTGTTGCGGTTTGAGTCTCTCTGAGTCTTGGTCTGACCATCTGCAAATGCAGAGGATTGCACTAGTGGGGGCTAAACTTTTTCCTTTAAAAAAATTTTTTTAAGCAACCACACTCTTTCCCCAAGTAAATCTTACGATCCCTACTCTATGAAACATCTATTCAAAAAACAGCTGTTTCGGGGCGCCTGGGTGGCTCAGTCATTGGGATCAATCCCCACATCGGGTTCCCTGCTTCACAGGAAGCCTGCTTCTCCCTCTCCCACTCCCCCTGCTTGTGTTCCCTCTCTCGCTGTGTCTCTGTCAAATAAATAAAATCTTAAAAAAAAAAAAAAACAGCTGGTCTTCCCACCAGAGCTAAACAGCAGCTATCCTATGGTCTACCCCTGGGTATACACTTAACAGAAATGTGTTCATTTGTCCATCACAAGGCTTGTACAAAAATGTTCGTAACAGCTATGTTCATACTACCAAAACCTGGAAACAACTTAAATGTTTTCCATCAATAGTACCAAAAAAATCAATAAATTGTGATATTGTCAGGCAATGGCATTGAAGAAAAGAAGACCGTTGCTACATTCCAAAACATGGATGAATGTCTCAGATATAATTTTGAGTGAAAGAAGCCAGACACAAAAAGAGCATAAACTTTATAATTCTATTTATATGAAGTTCAAAAACAGGTAAGAGCAGAAGGTGGTTATCTTTGGTGAGGGCACCGACTAGAAGGGGACAGCAGGGAACTTGGCCCCAGGGTGCAGAGAATACTCTTTATGTTGATCTGGGTAGTGGCTACCTGGATGTGTGTGTATATATATATATATATATATATATATATATATATATATATATATATATATATATATATATATATATAAAAACTCATCAAGTTTTCTCATTGAGATTTGTGTGCTTTACTGTATGTAAGTTGTACTCTCCCCCCAACCCCAAAAAAAAGGTGAAAAGCAAAGTGGAATTGCCCTGGTTGAAGCAAACAAGAGGGTCTTAAAGACCCATCTCCTGAGGCTCTACCCACTACCTCCATCTACCCACCCCTGGGAGGATCCTAAGGGCCCATGGGACACAGTTTAAAAGACCATGAGATTAAACCATCTCTAAAGACATAGAAGCTCTGACAGTGTGATTCACCTTTAGAACTGAGTCTCAGACATCCCACAGGTGATAGCTCTTTCAAACACCCAACTTCCCCTTCCATGGTCATCTTATCTTGCCCTCTTCCCAAAGCCCACATGCTGACCCCAGGAGCAAAGCCTCCTACTCACCCTCCCTAAGTAACACCATCTGCTTCCAACATCCCAAGAAGGCCCATGCAAGCTTACCTCCTAGTGGTGAGCACAAGCTTCCAAGTCCAGCCACCTAGGTTCAAATCCTGGCTCCTCACTTGTGGCTGGATGTGTTTCTTCTTTGTACGCTGAGGTTAATTGCACAGGCTTCACTGATTGTTAGGATAATTAATTTAGTACATGGAGAGCGGGTAACACAGTGTCTACTCCATCCTAGGCACTCAGTAAATGTTAGCTATTGATCTGATCATTGTTGTCTGTTCTCCTTCATTGCGTTCTCATGGCTAAAGAATTATACCTTTAAAAAAATTAACAATAATCTAATAAAATGCTTAGCGCATACTTCATTGGACTTCTCCTCACATCCTACCCTCCTTTTTTTGTTGTTGTTGTTTTAGAGGTGGAAAGGGGCAGAGGGAGAGAATCTTGATCAGGCTCCACGCCCAGCACAGAGCCCAACTCGGGGTTTGATCCCATGACCCCGAGATCATGATCTGAGCCGAAATCAAGAGTAAAACGCTTAACCGACTGAGCCACCCAGGCACCCCAGCCTACCCTCCTTCTGAGTGGACTGAAGGAGGCTGAGTTTCCAAAGTCACACAACTGATTAATGATGGAGTCAAGATTCAAACACGAGCCCTCCTGATCCCAAAGCCCATAGGCTGAGCTCTTGGCTACCTTGCTTAGTAAACCATGTAATGGAGTAGATAGAGCAGGTAACTGATCCTAAAAGACTGAATGTGTACCATGGCCACTAGAGTGATAGAGTCTGGAATTGAACAGGTCTGGGCTCCAATCTTAAGCTGTGTGGTTTACCAGCTGTATGAACTTCCACTGTTTAATTCCTCCAACCCTCAATTAGTTCATCTGTAAATTGAGATACTGTTGTGGAATGCACTCAAATGAGCTTCATAATTGTAGCCAAAAGGAAAGCAAAGTTAGCCCCCCGGGATTCCCAGTAGCATGGGATACTGATAGGGAGTGATTTGGGGAGGGGACCCTAAACTCCATCCATGCTTCATCTAGTTCTTCCTCCAGTTCAGAAAGAATCCCTTATCCAGGGACAACCCCTCTGAAGACTGGGGACTTTTCAAAAGATCAAACAGTGCTTAGGTTCAAAATGTCTGTGGTTCCTCTGTTGTCAATTTTAAAACAGTTGCTAAAAACTAACCTCTTTCATCAGCCTCTCTTCCTCTTCTTCTCCCCGGGACAGAGCATACGATAGAACTCAAGGCAGTTTTCATTTTCAAATGGCCATCTTTCTAATTCTTTTGCCTCTCAGCCCTCAATATTACTTTCTCTTCCTACTTCATTCTGCTCTACAGACACAGCTATGCCTTAAGGAAGGGGAGTGAGGGTGACATCTTAGACTCTATGATTTTAGGACTCCCAGGTGGCTGCAAGGAGCAGGTGGCTGGAACAGTGACTCAGACTCAAAAGGGAAGGATTTGGCAGTAAATGTGGGTAAAAAAGGCCTGATCTTCAGACACACCCGATCTGAACATAATAACCCTGTCCCACCCAGAGGTCAGTGGAGCCGGTCACACCCTATTGCTTACTTCCACACAAACTACTGAGGTTGCAAGGTTTTCTGGGGACACCCCCCTTTCTCCCCTGGATTGTCACTTTTTAAAAATTTTTTTTATTGTTATGTTAATCACCATACGTTACATCATTAGCTTTTGATGTAGTGTTCCATGATTCATTGTTTATGCATAACACCCAGCGCTCCACGCAGAACGTGCCCTCTTTAATACCCATCACCAGGCTAACCCATGCCCCCACATCCCTCCCCTCTAGAACCCTCAGTTTATTTTTCAGAGTCCATCGTCTCTCATGGTTCGTCTCCCCCTCCAACTTATTCCCCCTCGTTCTTCCCCTCCTGCTATCTTCTTCTTTTTTTTTCTTAACATATATTGCATTATTTGTTTCAGAGGTACAGATCTGTGATTCAACAGTCTTGCACAATTCACAGCGCTCACCATAGCACATAGCCTCCCCAACGTCTATCACCCAGTCACCCCCTCCCTCCCACCCCCCAGCACTCCAGCAACACTCAGTTTGTTTCCTGAGATTAAGAATTCCTCATATCAGTGAGGTCATATGATACATGTCTTTATCAGATTGACTTATTTCACTCAGCATAACACCCTCCAGTTCCATCCATGTCATTGCAAATGGCAAGATCTCATTCCTTTTGATGGCTGCATAATATTCCATTGTGTATATATACCACCTCTTCTTTATCCATTCATCTGTCGATGGACATCTTGACTCTTTCCACAGTTTGGCTATTGTGGACATTGCTGCTATAAACATTGGGGTGCACGTACCCCTTCGGGTCCCTACATTTGTATCTTTGTGGTAAATACCCAGTAGTGCAATTGCTAGATTGTATGGTAGCTCTATTTTCAACT